>NW_027262760.1:0-23503 GCF_902827115.2 Pseudochaenichthys georgianus | reverse complement strand
AACAGAATAGCTGAAACTTTAACAAACTAAATAATAATAATAATAATAATATATAATATTTTTATAGCGCCTTTCAGGAAATCCAAGGTCGCTTTACAAGTCGGGTAGGGGGAGTAGGGGAAAAAAGGCAGACAGGTTAAGGGGGGTGGGGGGGGAGTAGCGGACAAATAAACCTATTAAACTAACTATACAGTGGAGCCTTGGTAAAAAGGTGAGTTTTGAGGGCTTTTTTGAAAATGTCCAGGGTTGGGGCGCTGCGGATTTCGGGGGGGAGAGAGTTCCAGAGGGTGGGGGGTGCCACACTGAAGGCTCTGTCACCAAAAGTCCGCAAATAACTCTGTTACCTCTAATCATTACGTTTGTATAATGTAGTTAGCTCCGTGTGTTGCTGCTAGCATACATAACACCTGCCGTGAAAACGTTACTCGTGGACGGGGCTACAGAGCTGCTAGAAAGACAGTGGAACCCGGTGCATTCCTCCGTCTGGATGTGGAGCACTTTTGCTAAATGTTTAGACAAATAGCTCGTGTTACCGCTCTTACATGCTAAACTCTTATTCCACTTTTGGTAACGAGCATTCTCCACATCGAGACGGGTAAAGTTTAACCACCTCGGAGCGCGTTCTCTCCGCCGTCTCCCACGTGTGTGTGTGTGTGTGTGTGTGTGTGTGTGTGTGTGTGTGTGTGTGTGTGTGTGTGTGTGTGTGTGTGTGTGTGTGTGTGTGTGTGTGTGTGTGTGTGTGTGTGTGTGTGTGTGTGTGTGTGTGTGTGTGTGTGTGTGTGTGTGTGTGTGTGTGTGTGTGTTGCTGCATGTTGCAGCTGCCCGTGTGTAAACTGCCCCGCCCCCTCGCAAGCAGGCGGGGGAGAGAAAGATTGAAAATACATCATAGACGCATTTGTTTGTCTTTTTGCATATTATAAACGAATTGGCGACACTAAGACTGCGATATAATGTATTTGTAGCAATAATACATGACATACATTTTTTAAATGTCTCCAGTACCGATACAAAGACCAATAAAGTTAGAGTTTAACGGGGCGTAAAACACACGTGATGACATCACCAACGAATCGACGACTGAATTAGTTGGCAACTAATTTGGTAATCGATTTTAATCGATTAAGTCGATTAGTTGTTGCACCCCTACACACAAGTCCACTTAATATATTTAATTGATATAGCGCTTATCATCTGCCAAGACAAATCTCGAAGTGCTTCACAACAAGGGATACTGATACACTTTGAGAGATTAAACAAATAATTGTAATAATAATAAGAAATCAAAAAATAAAATATAAAATAGAGTACAAAAATAAAAGTCGGAGATAGCGATTAAAAATGGCAGTACTCCAGGTGTACCATGCTCAAAGTTTATAGAGAGGCGAAGTCCCTCCCTTTCCGGGAGCCTCCATGGGACCCCGGAAGCGTAAAATTATACATTGAAGTCAATGGAGAGAGAAAGGTTATCTTTTGATCCCGTTTGAATTGTACCACGAATGACACATATGATGTTTGTCAATTTAAAAGAATATTTTGCAAGTCAAAAAAATAAAAATGTGTCGTAAAACTGTGAAGTTACACATTTTTTTGTGTGAAACCGCTGAGTGAACTACAGGTCTCTGGTCTCGCACAATACGCGTCACCATCACAAAGACGGCCGTCACGTTAGCAAATTTCACCTGTTTCTTTCAGAATGAGAATAAAAGTATAAAACGAGGTGAACATCACTACAAGTCTGGACACGTTGAGAGCTGTACATACACGAAAGGGGAGTTAGTCGGTTCTGTAAGAGCAGCGGGACCGGCTTTACAAGGTTTCGGTGAGTAATATGAGTGCAATGTGTAACGTTAATGTCAGCTAGCTAACATTAGCTAACAAGGTACATTAACGTGTTTTGTTTCAGTAACTAGTTTTCTCCTTAAGAACTTCGTGGTCTCTGTGTATCAGAGATGTTCACAAGTCTTTTTTTGCAAGTCCAAGTCAAGTCTCAAGTCTTTGGTCACGAGTCCAAGTCAAGTCTCAAGTCTTTGTGGGGTGAGACTTGATCAAGTCTCAAGTCTTTGGTCACGAGTCCAAGTCAAGTCTCAAGTCTCTAAACAAATAAAAGTCTCATGTCTCTTCTGGTTGTAATAAGCCTTCTATTGTCTGCTCCTCCAGAGTACAATAATGCATGTTTTCTGCCATCTTTGATTTGAGATAAAATGATTTTGTGCTATAAGTTCTTAATGAAATTGGTACTGTTGGATTCAGTACTACTTGGACTACTACCAAAAGTACAATCAAGTACTTTTACTGTGTACTTTTTTAGTAATCCCCTGTCAAACTCTCCTCCAGAGTACAATAATGCATGTTTTCTGCCATCTTTGATGAGAGATAAAATGATTTCGTGCTATAAGTTCAAAGATGGCAGAAAACATGCATTATTGTATTCTGGAGGGGAGTTTGACAGGGGATTACTCAAAAAGTACACAGTAAAAGTACTTGATTGTACTTGTGCTACTAGTCCAAGTAGTACTGAATCCAACAGTACCAATGTCATTAAGAACTTATAGCACAAAATCATTTTATCTCAAATCAAAGATGGCAGAAAACATGCATTATTGTACTCTGGAGGGGAGTTTGACAAAGGATTACTCAAAAGGTACACAGTAAAAGTACTTGATTGTACTTTTGGTAGTAGTCCAAGTAGTACTGAATCCAACAGTACCAATTTCGTTAAGAACTTATTGCACGAAATCATTTTATCTCTCATCAAAGATGGCAGAAAACATGCATTATTGTACTCTGGAGGAGAGTTTGACAAAGGATTACTCAAAAAGTACACAGTAAAAGTACTTGATTGTACTTGTTGTAGTAGTCCAAGTAGTACTGAATCCAACAGTACCAATTTCATTAAGAACTTATAGCACAAAATAATTTTATCTCAAATCAAAGATGGCAGAAAACATGCATTATTGTACTCTGGAGGGGAGTTTGACAGGGGATTACTCAAAAAGTACACAGTAAAAGTACTCGATTGTACTTTTGGTAGTAGTCCAAGTAGTACTGAATCCAACAGTACCAATATCATTAAGAACTTATTGCACGAAATCATTTTATCTCTCATCAAAGATGGCAGAAAACATGCATTATTGTACTCTGGAGGGGAGTTTGACAAAGGATTACTCAAAAAGTACACAGTAAAAGTTCTCGATTGTACTTTTGGTAGTAGTCCAAGTAGTACTGAATCCAACAGTACCAATATCATTAAGAACTTATTGCACGAAATAAGTTTATCTCTCATCAAAGATGGCAGAAAACATGCATTATTGTACTCTGGAGGGGAGTTTGACAAAGGATTACTCAAAAAGTACACAGTAAAAGTACTTGATTGTACTTTTGGTAGTAGTCCAAGTAGTACTGAATCCAACAGTACCAATTTCATTAAGAACTTATAGCACAAAATCATTTTATCTCAAATCAAAGATGGCAGAAAACATGCATTATTGTACTCTGGAGGAGAGTTTGACAGGGGATTACTAAAAAAGTACACAGTAAAAGTACTTGATTGTACTTTTGGTAGTAGTCCAAGTAGTACTGAATCCAACAGTACCAATTTCATTAAGAACTTATAGCACAAAATCATTTTATCTCAAATCAAAGATGGCAGAAAACATGCATTATTGTACTCTGGAGGGGAGTTTGACAGGGGATTACTCAAAAAGTACACAGTAAAAGTACTTGATTGTACTTGTGCTACTAGTCCAAGTAGTACTGAATCCAACAGTACCAATGTCATTAAGAACTTATTGCACAAAATCATTTTATCTCTCATCAAAGATGGCAGAAAACATGCATTATTGTAC
Source organism: Pseudochaenichthys georgianus (assembly GCF_902827115.2). Classification (NCBI taxonomy): domain Eukaryota; kingdom Metazoa; phylum Chordata; class Actinopteri; order Perciformes; family Channichthyidae; genus Pseudochaenichthys; species Pseudochaenichthys georgianus. Next base: position 19,658 of record NW_027262760.1, on the reverse strand, counting down.
TCTGGAGGGGAGTTTGACAGGGGATTACTCAAAAAGTACACAGTAAAAGTACTTGATTGTACGTTTGGTAGTAGTCCAAGTAGTACTGAATCCAACAGTACCAATTTCATTAAGAACTTATAGCACAAAATCATTTTATCTCTCATCAAAGATGGCAGAAAACATGCATTATTGTACTCTGGAGGGGAGTTTGACAAAGGATTACTTAAAAAGTACACAGTAAAAGTACTTGATTGTACTTTTGGTAGTAGTCCAAGTAGTACTGAATCCAACAGTACCAATTTCATTAAGAACTTATAGCACAAAATCATTTTATCTCAAATCAAAGATGGCAGAAAACATGCATTATTGTACTCTGGAGGGGAGTTTGACAAAGGATTACTCAAAAAGTACACAGTAAAAGTACTTGATTGTACTTTTGGTAGTAGTCCAAGTAGTACTGAATCCAACATTACCAATTTCGTTAAGAACTTATTGCACGAAATAATTTTATCTCTCATCAAAGATGGCAGAAAACATGCATTATTGTACTCTGGAGGGGAGTTTGACAAAGGATTACTCAAAAAGTACACAGTAAAAGTACTTGATTGTACTTTTGGTAGTAGTCCAAGTAGTACTGAATCCAACAGTACCGATTTCATTAAGAACTTATAGCACAAAATCATTTTATCTCAAATCAAAGATGGCAGAAAACATGCATTATTGTACTCTGGAGGGGAGTTTGACAAATGATTACTCAAAAAGTACACAGTAAAAGTACTTGATTGTACTTTTGGTAGTAGTCCAAGTAGTACTGAATCCAACAGTACCAATTTCGTTAAGAACTTATTGCACGAAATCATTTTATCTCTCATCAAAGATGGCAGAAAACATGCATTATTGTACTCTGGAGGGGAGTTTGACAAAGGATTACTCAAAAAGTACACAGTAAAAGTACTTGATTGTACTTTTTGTAGTAGTCCAAGTAGTACTGAATCCAACAGTACCAATTTCATTAAGAACTTATAGCACACAATCATTTTATCTCAAATCAAAGATGGCAGAAAACATGCATTATTGTACTCTGGAGGGGAGTTTGACAGGGGATTACTCAAAAAGTACACAGTAAAAGTACTCGATTGTACTTTTGGTAGTAGTCCAAGTAGTACTGAATCCAACAGTACAAATATCATTAAGAACTTATTGCACGAAATCATTTTATCTCTCATCAAAGATGGCAGAAAACATGCATTATTGTACTCTGGAGGGGAGTTTGACAGAGTATTACTCAAAAAGTACACAGTAAAAGTACTTGCTTGTATTTTTGGTAGTAGTCTAACATGTACTGAGTCCAACAGTACCATTTTTATTAAGAACTTATGGCTAAAAATCATTTTATCCCTCATCAAATATCATTGATTGATTGATCAGATATAGCATAAACACTTCTCGGCGGTTACCGTAAATACGCTATTAATCGCGCACTCAAAAATGAAGCGCTGCTCATTTGACCAAGCAAATTTGAGAGACGGCTGAGTTGACCGCAGTCACAAAGGCCACTTTGGCCGTGAATTGCATTTTTTTTAACAGGGCATCACGGCCAAAGTGCGGGGCAACGACGGCCATGACCGTCGTGGCCGTCGTGAAATTCCCACCCTGACTGCACAGCTATATCTAAGAAATTCAAAGCATTTACTGTGTTATTATCACTCCTATATTTATTAGCATACAGTATCAGTACTGATTAGTTGTTTGTTATATGATCACTTTAAACAGGCTATTGCAATGCAATATGAGGAAAAACATCACACTTTAGCTAAATGCAAACAACTTATAAGCAAAACACTTCAGAATCAGAAATCAGTATCACAAATACCTTATTAATCCCCCGCAGGGAAACTGTTAAAAGTACTTAAAAGCGGGTAATGATTAACGTTACCGACCTTTTTTATGTCATGTCAAGAGTTGGATGTCAACGCCACTCAACTCAAACAAGTGTGACAAGCAATTCACTAATCTTTTCAAATATTCAGTTACAAAGCTAGTAGCAAGCTAAATTAACATTACATAGCTGATGCTGAGCTAAACATGTTTGCTAACCGTCCATATGCGTTAATGTGACTGACCTCTCCGGGTGAGTTTTCAAGTGCCTGATGAGATTCGATGTTGTTGCGCCAGCATCCTTGATTTTGATATTGCAGACTTTGCAGTGTGCGCTCCTTTTGTTGGTGCCGCCGGTGTTTTGTTCGAAGTTTTTGTAGTTTAACCTAATTACAAGCGGTACAGCCGCAGGTGTGCCGCCGGTCGCCATTGTGTTACTACGAGGTAGTAACAGAGGCGCGCACGTCTGCGTAATGAGCCCGGCTAAAATAACTGGATGGCCTACCTGCCTGTCAGCCTTCCATCTGGGCACAAATTTATCTCGTGCCCTCATTGGTCATGTGCGCGTTCGTGTGTGTTGGAGGAGGCGGGCTTTATAAGGAAGTAGCAGCCTCTAGCAGATTATCTCCGGTTGTGTATATTCAAATTCTAGCGATCTCGAGCCGGTTTCTCTCAAATGTACCTACCCCACCTTTAATACGCCAAACATAGAAAACACAATGATTGTTCACGAGTCCCAACACACGAGTCCAAGTCGAGTCTGAAGTATTTTGGTCACGAGTCCAAGTCAAGTCTGAAGTCTCTGTGTGTGCGACTTAAGTGCGACTCGAGTCCGAGTCGCAGACTCGAGTCCCCATCTCTGCTGTGTATGCTGTGGATAACATTAGTGTTCACAAGAACAAGGTACACTCCCGTGTTTTGTTTTAGTTGCTCTTCAGATTGAAGCGGACAGTTTTATATCGACTATATGTATAGTCTATACTGTATGTGTGATCTCCTTTTACATCTCGTTTTGTCATTTGAGTTTATTTGCTGTGTGTAGATTCAAGGATTTTGGTGACATGAACATGACCATCGCGGAGGCAGTCCAGTTACCATCCTTCTGTCTCCGTGAGGAGGGTGGGTCATATATCACCCACACTGGCACCAGGTCCAAGGGCAGCTGCACATCACAGACCGGAGTCTCTGCTACTTTGTTGTATGGACCACGAAGGAGGCGATCATCATCCCCATCCCCAAAGACCCTGCATGGCATGGAAATCTCCTCCTCCTCCTGGAAAAATTCTACACCCAGCAGAACTGTGTTGGCCAGTAGAGAGGAGGACATTTAAATAAACATACTCTTAACACCCTCAGGCTCAGACTCTGCGTTGTGTTTCGTATGTGTGATGGGGTGTTATGCAGAGGGGAGGAAAACAGGACACAGCAGATTGGGATTGTGGTGGAGACGCTGAGCAGTTATTTAATTGTTGCATGTCATTATTATTATACTGCATGCTTCTTAGTTATTCCATCTTTTGCTATAACATGGATCTGTATGTAACTCTATATTTACTTGTTATCTACCACACTCCCTTCTACATCATACACCATCATTATACATGATGGTGTATATAGGATATATATATATTTGTATACATATCTGTAAATTGTATAATTTTATTTAAACGTCTTTTTGATCTCTCAACAATAAAGTTGACTTTGAAAAATATATATATTCTTTATGAAAATAGTTGCCTGTTGGTGAAATGAATCCAAATTAAATGTTGGACTGAACTACAACTACGCCTTTAAATCTCTACGGACTGTTCTTCAGTGGGATGGCAAGTTCCTATCTTTAAACATTTATTAGTTTTTTCTCAACAGATTTGATTTTCTGAAGTTAATTTAACTTTGCCGACCATGTAAGGTCATTATTAAAAAGGTACAATCAATTTGTTTAGGGTTGAATAAAATAATGATAAACATTTCATTTGGATAATTTACTGACAGAATAAGAAACTCAATGATGCTCTACTCACCTGTTCCCTTTTTATAAAGTGAAACCATTGAAACGATAGATTTTAGTAAACTTAAAAACAACCTTCTCCAAAAGCTATCAAGGAATATACCGAATACTTGTTTTAGAACTTTATTACATATTTTTATATAAATAGTTTGAATGATCCATAATTGACAGAAGCTTGTGTTTACACTGACCTGTTACTCATATATTAATGTCTTTGTAACTTCAGTAAACCACTACCTCACTAATTTCTTTCATTCATCACGGTTCAGTAAACTAAGTGATACATGAACCAGTTTAATCATTATAATAACGTAGGATTGCAACTCTTTGAAACTGTAGGTGGCTCTTAAAAGAGCCGTTGTGTTTGGGTGTGCTGGTCTCAGGTCAGTTTAAGCCCTCTCTCACGGATGCAGCGGGCCAGCTGGATGTCCTTAGGCATGATGGTGATCCTCTTTGCTTGGTTCATCTTACTGGGGGGCAGCTACATGGATGTTGGTGCAGTCCACAATCAGTTGAAGGCAGAATGAATTTATTATTGACTCCGAATGAAGCACAACTTCATGTCATACAATACATTGACTTTATTTGTAATTGTGTAAAAAAAATATGAGCATTGATTAGCAAGCAGGACCTGCAGGAACAGAGCATGGTGATGGATGGAGCTGGGAAGAGAGAAGAATAAAGAAAACAGATAAACTTTATTATCGGATATTAAAAATTCAATTTCAAAACAAGTTGCCGCTGCTACAGTTTTCTAGTATGTAAAGATGATTTCACATGACCTATGCAAAATATCACACTCAATACATGTGTGTCTCTGGGGGGTGCATTGTGCCTTTGATGTATATAAATAATATACCATAACCAAATACTATTACGTACAGTGGAAATCAGGTTGCCAGAGCAGGTCAGTCCAGTGTGCATGTTCCTCAGGGTCTCAGCAGTTACAGGTGAGGGAAAGGAAATAAAAGAGAAAAAGGTCAGTAACAACACTTTAAAGTAACAACACTTTGAATAATTATCTTTTAATAATAATAATAATAATAATAATGTTCTATCAGTAATCACTCAACTACTGTCTTTCCAACAAACAGATTGACTCACTATCATCACAATGAAACACGTCCAGAAGAATGGACCACAGATGGAAATGAGCTATTAGCTATAATATGGCATATTGCATCTCTTCTCTTTGCTGAGATTAATGTTTTTGTATGCATGGTCCTTCTATAAATAAATAAATAAATATCATGCAAAGCTGCCTGCCTGCCTGCCTTCCTTCGACTCTCCCTGAACTGCCTGATCTTTTAATGTTCAATGTTAACCATTTGAGCAGATAGCATTACGTAGAAAAGATCGCAGATGCTAATGTGCCGTTAGCCTACCTCCCGCCCCCTTAGCACCTGGTGGAGGGGGCGATAGGATCCTCTTCAAATGTTTCACAAAATACTTACCATCATGACTACTCTTACTGTTTAACATTTGGGTTTATTTCATGTTAAGGCTAATACAAATGACAAGGCTAAGTAATGTGATGCTAACTAACGTGCTCGCTACTAGCTATGTAGCTAGCTTGACTGTGTTCCATGCACAACATGTGTATTACCTGATATGTCTGATCCAACGACTCCTGGTCCTTTCATCAGACGGGAATCGATAGAACGAGCAATGTCATTATTATTATACTTATGTGATTACAACCTGGTACAAAGCACATAAAAGTGAATTTATTTTTAGCAATCTCTTATTTATTGGAGGGAATAAATCAGTTATGAGATCTTCTTCTTCTTCTTCTTCTTCTTCTTCTTCTTCTTCTTCTTCTTCTTCTTCTTCTTCTTCTTCTTCTTCTTCTTCTTCTTCTTCTTCTTCTTCTTCTTCTTCGCTTTAATTACGAGTCGCAACCACTTGGAGCATTATCGCCTGTGACATCACTTACGCGAGCCAGAATGGGATTTGGGATTTGTAGTCTTTGTAGTCGCATATTTTTCATAGTCTTATATTTCAACAGTTTTACGACAAAATGTGACTTTTTTGACATGGAACTTATTGTTTAAGATTGACAAACATCATATGTGTAGTTCGTGGGACAATTCAAACGGGATCAAAAGATACGTTTTCTCTCTCCATTGAATTCAATGTAAATGTTTCGCTTCCGGGGTCCCATGGGCCGGAAGTAGATGGGCGTGACTTCGCCTCTCTATTGGAAGGCCTGCCGAAAGAAGAGGGTCTTAAGGCCGGTTTTGAAGACCTCGGTGGAAGGGGCAGATCTCAGCTGATCTGGGAGGGAGTTCCCGAGGCGTGGGGCGAATGAGCAGAAGGCTCGGTCTCCCATTGTTCGGAGACGTGTGCGGGGGATGTAAAGAAGAGGAGCGTGGCTGGAGCGGAGAGAGCGGGTAGATCTCTGGGTATGAATGAGGTCACAGAGGTATTTTGGGCTTTGTCCATTCAGGGCTCTGTATGTGAGGAGCAGAACCTTGAACTCGATCCTGTAGTGGACTGGGAGCCAGTGTAGTTGTGCAAGTATGGGGGTTATGTGTGCGGACCTTTTTGTACCGGTGAGAACAAAACCGGAAGAGAACACTTCCAGTTTAATCCTCCATGTTCCCCACATGTTGGCGGTAGCTGGGAAAGGGAAATAAGATCAATAAAACAGGCCCTTCATGTTGCACTAGGGAACCAACCAACCACAGAAACAGTCCTTCACACCGTCCTGATCAAAGTGGAAGGTATTCTGAATTCAAAACCCCTCGGATATGTCTCTTCTGACCTTGCTGATCCAGACCCAGTTACACCAAATATGCTGTTGATGGGGCGGCCCGACTCCTCTCTTCCTCAGGCAATCTACTGTGACAGTGAGCTCCTGGGCAGGAGGAAGTGGCGTCACAGTCAGATCCTAGCTGATCATTTCTGGACAGCCTTCATTCGCCATTACCTTCCAAATCTTCAAACCAGACAAAAATGGAAGACAAACAAGGAGAACCTGGATTCTGGGAAGGTTGTGATGGTGGTTGACCCCCAATATCCTCGAGCATCATGGCCTATTGGAAGGATAAGTGAAACCTACCCTGGAAAAGATGGAAAAGTCCGCAGTGCTAAGGTCATTATTCAAGGTCGGGAATATGTAAGACCTGTTTCAAGATTAATCCCGCTCCCTGAATTCACGGAAGACACCGATTAAACGTATTTGCTGCACAAATACGGGGGCGGCTGTTGGAAATTGCATGTGTGTAACCCTCCTGTCCACAAGAGGCACTGTGTAGGGAAGCAGGTAGAACTTCCTCACAGGCTATAAATAGAGGCCTGGATGAGGACTTCCTCCTCTTTGTCCTCAAACACCCACACCAGGGCCCTTTCTCATTTCATCAAATCCCCCTCCTCGACTCCTCGACTCCTCGGTCCTCCGGTAGTGACCCGGAAATGAATTTCAGCGCGCCATGTTGAAGGACATCTCATTTCTCTAAATGCACTTCGAGGACCGAGGATCGAGCGTCGAGGAGGCTCTCTGGAGGAGCTATAACCGAGGATACACTGATGGGTCCTCCACGGTCCTCCACGGCTGCTTCGTGGATGCATTTCCGGCAACAGAGATGTTTCAAAGACTCGTGACGCACGGCCGGACTTATCTCAGCCAATGACAGCTCTGCATGCATCCCCTGGATATTATTTTATTAACTGCTTTCATCGCGACGCGATGTTTACAGTGAGAACAGCTGTGAGGTCCGTGCAGAAAGGAGAGCAGTGTGTATAATATATATCACTCAGTAGAACAGGCCTACTCTTTTTGCTTTAGTTTAGTAGATATCTACAAACAAAGAGTCGATATTTTTCTAAAACCATTTAGTGCTTCACAATAAAATACACCACGGCTGTAGCCTGTTTTAGGAGCTGTATATGCGTGTGTGTGGTGTAGGTGTGTGTGGTACAGTGTGTGCGTCGATGCAGCAGACAGACAGGTGTCAGTTGGTTTGGTGTCCTCTGCTTACTTTTAATACTTGTAAATACAACTTTTGGCCCGTAATTTATTTTCCACATTGTAGCGACCAGAGAGGGGGGGGGGGGATATATCCAGTCTCTGATAGTGTTACGTTATTATGAGAGTGCTCTGCTTGATTCTGAAATTGTATATATTTATATAAATATATACATATATATATGTGTGTGTGTGTCCGCATCTGTAGCCATTATTGTCTCATTATACCGCACTGTGAATGAATCAAAGTAAATATATAAGTCGTCATGAACACATCTGTCCATCAGACAGAGGGCTGCTGTGCCTCCTGTCATCATTAATGGACGTCTCTTTAAAATGACCACTCAGAGGAGAGGAGTTCTCATTTCTCTAACCGCCTGCTGCTTCCCCTCCTCTCTCCTCGATTCCCCTCCTCGGCTCCTCCGCTCGCATCTCCTGTGGGCGGGACTAAGTATCGAGGATAGGAGTCGAGGAGGGGAGTTCGAGAAATGAGAAAGGGCCCAGGACTGAGTGTTTGGTAGTTGTTCGCCATGTGTCTTTTGATTTACCAATGTAAGTAGAATTCTCTTTGTAATTTTGATGTTTGCACTTGAGTAACCTCAATGGTATTGAACACATTTGTTGTTCAATGTTGTAATATAATTTAGTTCGAATTTGATTGAAGTATTTTAATGTGCAAATGCTGTAATCAGTTTGTTTCACCTTTCTACTAGAACCATTGGCAACAGCTACCATCCCACCAACATATCCTGATAAAATAAAACAAAGAAGTTTAAACTCCTGTCTCCTGGTGGTTTGTGGCTCCAGTTTGAACATTCATCTCCAACATATCCATTATTACAGCTCCGTGGGATGGCAGTAAGACGATATGGGTCCGTTCTTATTGTGCATCCATGGGTAAAGATAAACGCAACTCACATTGGTTTCTCAAACAGCATCTCTGTAAACTACGTGTATTGTATTCACTGAATTTCACTCTCTGCCTTTAACGGCTCGTTGTAGCTCCAATAGCTCCAGCCCCCACCCTTCCTGTGAGCACAGTGTGCTCTGATTGGTCGGGACACGTAACATGAACGTGCCGGGCGGCGCGGTCCCGTGGGTTAGATGCGCGTTCATAATGCAGAGGGAAATAACTCTCAGAATAACGTTATGAGCACATTATTACAACTTGAGGAACGAATGTTTTTAATAAGGGCTATACAAACGTTCATACTGGGTAGTTTTTTTAGTTTAAAAAAAATTATCCAACGATTTACAGACCACTCTTTCCCCATGTAAGTCAATGGGAAAAAGTGTTTCCAGGCCTGGCAACCAAACGGAAGTGTAGTACCGCCGTTTGGCCAGCACGAATATTTTCATCTAAGTCCGGCGCACTTCCTGGGGGCTTGGTACTACCTTATTCACCTACTGAGATTTCTATAGACGTAGCCGGCCCCGGGGCGGGCCTATCTGAATGCGTGCGCATCTCACTTCCGTATAAAACGAGGCCTCGCCTCCTGACCACCATCCTTTACTCTTCAGCGAGCGGAGGTGATAGCCTAGCACTGAGTCAGAGACGTATTTTTTGAGAGAAAGGAAGAAAGAGAAATAAAGATAGCGGCGCCGATCCCCACCACTTCTGCTTCGAGTGTTTGGGGGAACAGGATATGGCCGAGGCGGTGCCATTTCACGTTCGCCATTCCTTCCGAGTCCGGCGTCCATGGAAGTCCACCGCCCAGGGCGGTGGACTTCCATGGACTTCCATAGATCTCTCCCTGGGTGATGATCTTGGCGGCGGGTGTGTGGGCTACTCGCTCATTGCTAGAGATGCCCCCGCCTCACCAGGTCAGAGCGATTATTGGGCCACAAGACCGAATAAGTAGCTTGGTCCACGAGCCTTGCCTCAGGCCCGGTTCCCCCGGGCTCGGTGGCTTCACATGATATAGGGTCGACCCTACTTCATCACAGGCCGCTGCCTGCCTTGTGATGTCCCTGGGATATCACGTCGCATGGCATTTTTCCAAAGAGGATCGTGTTGATCTCCTGGGAGCCCCCGTGTTTACGGAAGGGCTCTATGGATCGATCTCCTTGCTCACGGGATGAGGAGTAGTCGCAGCGTGGCTGATTCTTGCCCATCCCCAGCGGAAGAAACACTGTCCTACACTCCCCGCCACCGCTGTAAACCCCAGTATAGGGAGCCAGCAGGTGGACGTGTGCACGTGAGTGGAATAAACCGAGTGCTAAGAATGAGGTTGATCTGTATCCAAATCTGAGTGTCTTTTGTTTCCACAAATGCTACACTTACACGCAATGTTAACCGTACAAATTCCCCATTCGCTGCCCCAGCTGTAGCTCGTGTAAAGGAGGTGGCTAGTGGGCAATCTGATCTCACCAGAATGCGTGACTCCACCACGACTCCTTAACACCGCATTGCGTGGTGGAGTCAAGCATTCTGCTACATTTACGTGTCTGCACCACGCAAACAACCCAATGTAAAGTGAATGAGGCTCCTTTGTTGTGGTGCACACACGCATTTCTACAACGTCCTGCAGGGAGCTTTTATTCTATAAAACGTTTTTTAAATCTACTTTATAGCTTGTAGTAACTCACGGGAGGCTTCTTTTATTTTATTTGTATTCATAATAATTTTTATTTTTCGTCAGAATGTAAAAATTACATTAGTTACGAATTTTTGTTCTCAAAAAACAGTGCATTGTGTGTAATACAACTGATTTTTATTAAATTAGTTAGTTTTTAAGGAAGGCCAGAGCTTCAGCTGTGTCAAATAGATTGTTCCCTTTATTTAACGTTATTTAAAAGATAATGATCATGTCCCCTTTATTGTATTACGAGCGTCCATTCCCATTGGATAACGGAGAATTTTACACCCGGAAGTAAGTATTCTCCTTACTGTCGATTGATTTTACAGTTATATCTGAACTACTCATCAACTCAAAAACATCAAATTATCCTTGTTAATTACACAACATTGATTGGTTTAAATTGTGTGCAATGCTTTTGTATTTTCCCCTTCGATTCGGAGAAACGAATATTTTTTCGGAGTTTTTGGATGGCAGAAGACACTACACTACCCAGAATCCTCAGCTATCGTTTGGCCTGCAGTGGAAATGCGCCATAATATGATGTAGGTGTGTTGGTATGGATGTGGAAGAGTGGTGTCAGCTGAGAAATGTGTGTGTGTGTGTGTATGGATGTACAGTGTGTGTGTACAGAGACAACAATATACAGTAGATTTGGTTTACAGCAAGTCGCAGTTTTCGCCTCATATCTTTCTTTCTTTCTCTCTCTCTCTTTCTCTCACTCCCTCATTCCCAAACTCATACACACTCTTACATATTAAACCTCCTTATACCTTGTATGTGTGTGAGTGATTGTGTGTGAGAATGAGACAGGAGTAAGTGTGCTCTCATGAAGTTTTATTTTTCATTTGTGCTGTTTCATGTGTCTTTGAGGTAAACAGATGGTTTTTTTTTAGGTTTTTTTTAAATATATTTATTTAACAGGGACAGTGCACATTAATTGACATTTCTGTAAATGCGCCAGAGTTAGCCAACAGGCTATTTTTCGTCTGTAGTCCCTGGACAGATGTTAAAAGTCATCCTAAAAACAAAAATTCACTTCAAATAACAGGTAAATACAATCAGTAAAACAACATTCAACAGAGATTGAATGTTGAGATTTTATATTATGATAAAAGCATATATAAAAACATAAAAACTAAACTAAAATACAAGCATATATAAAAACATAAAAACAAAACTAAAATACAAGCATATATAAAAACATAAAAACTAAACTAAAATACATATTCACAAAGCAGACAGATACAGGTCAAGGCATATAAACAGAGCATTGTAAAGTACAGATTTTGTCAGTGTTGACAGAGCTGACTTTCCACTAACCATGTTTTTAAGTTAGATTTAAATAAACTGCAGGTGTTTTGTTCTCTAATCTTTACTGGGATTGAGTTCCACTGTTGTGCAGCTTTAAAAGAAAAAGAAGATTGGCTTAATGGAACAACGCAGTCTCTTGTTGACCTAGTTACAGGTGTGCGTATGGTGATAAAATGTCTGAGCGGAGGTGAGGTAAGGCCGTGTATTATTTGTACATGAGGCAAGCATTTGCATATCTCATTACATTTCCCCAGCTCAACAAGTTATATTTTGTGAGTATTGGGCAATGATGAGAATAAACTGACTTCTTATCTACTATTTTAAGTGTTTGTTTGTATAATGATTCCAGGGGTTTAAGAGTGGTTGTGCGGCATGTGTCCAGGTTGTTAAGCAGTATGTGATATGAGATAGAACCATAGAGTGCATGTACATCTGTTGACATGCAGTTCCTGGTAAACCTCAAATTGAACAGACTGAATTTGACCCTGTTGCAAACCTTTTTCACCTGAGCCTTACAATTGAGTCTTGAATCAATTAAGACCCCCAGGTATTTGTACTGTGAGACCACCTGTAGCCTCTCCCCGGACACAAACACATCTGGCTCAACGCCAGTGGCGTAGCCAGGAATTATTGTGTGGGTGGGCCTGGAGAAATGTAGGTGGGCCAGGGGGAGACCTTAAGTGTGGGGTCTGAGCTGAAACTTCATTAATGATTGTAATGATTTTTTAATGCACCAATAGAACTTAAGCATAAATTAGCAGTGAAAACAAAAACATAGGCACATAGGCCTCAGAATGTGTGTAAAACTGACATCCACATAGGGATGGCTATCGTTAAGGCTTTAACGGTACTACTACTTTTATCGATAGCGCTTACGCTTATGCTCCAGGTTCATTACCAACCACATCATAAAGTACGCGGACGATACAGCAGTGGTGGGACTCATCAGGGACAACAACAAACAGGCATAGGGAGGAGGTGAAACATCTGACAGACTGGTGTAACACCAACAACCTGATCCTGAATGTCGATAAAACAAAAGAGATGATTGTCGACTTCAGGAACAAAAAGCACCCACCACTCCACATCAACGGCACAGCAAGTGAAGACTACAGGCAGCACCAAGTTCCTGGGGGTGCATATCACAAGCAGTCTGACCTGGTCCACTCACACTACATCACTATTTAAGAAGGCACAGCAGCGCCTACACTTCCTGCACAGCTCCCCCCTCCCATCCTCACCACGTTCTACAGAGGAACCACAGAGAGCGTGCTGACCAGCGGCATCTCCATCTGGTCGAGAGACTGCAACGCCAAAGACTGGAAGTCTCTGCAGAGAGTGGTCAGGACAGCAGAGAAGATCATCGGAGTTTCTCTCCCTCCCATCAGAGACACCGCTCAGAAACGCTGCCTAACAAAAGCCCAGAACATTTTTAAAGACCCCACTCATCCTCACCATGCTCTGTTCTCCCTGCTGCCCTCCGGCAAGAGGTTCCGCAGCATTAAGAGCAGAACAGCCAGATTCTGCAATAGCTTTTTCCCCAAGCCATCAGACTGCTGAACAGCAAGCAGACCAGTAACATAAAGATTACATTACGCTGTGTAAAGGGCACATATTTGTTATATAGTATGTCTATTCTATTTATATGTATAGTAAGTCTTTATATTTTAAACGCACACTTTATCTTTAATTGTATCAGCACCACGTCACTATTATTTATTTATATGTACAATTTTAGCAAGTTTTTATATTGTCCTGTTCCTGTAAGCCAGTACAACGAAATTTCGTTTTAATAGTACACTCTGTGTCTTGTTGAAATGACAATAAAGTATGTCTATGTCTATGTCTTATCGATCCGGTCCTTTAACATTACTTTTATCGGTTCTTTTGGAGAAAAAAAGAAGGTAAACTAACTAAACAAATTGTGAACAAAACTAACATTGCTTTTTATTTAAATTAAATACATAATATTTCACATCAAAAGAAACAACAATGTTTTAACAAATCATATTAAATAATGTGATGACAGAACTGTAAACAGAATAGCTGAAACTTTAACAAAATAAATAACTCAGTTTCCTCTAATCATTAACCCATGTTTGTATAATGTAGTTAACTCGGTGTGTCGCTGCTAGCAAACATAACACCTGACGTGGAAACGTTCCTCGTGGATGGGGCTACAGAGCTACTAGAAAGACAGTGGAACCCGGTGCATTCCTCCGTCTGGATGTGGAGCACTTTTGCTAAATGTTTAGACAAATTGCTCGTGTTACCGCCCTCACATGATAAACTCTTATTCCACTTTTGATAACGAGTATTGTCCACATAGACACGGCTATAGTTTAACCACACCTCGGAGCGCGTTCTCTCCGCCATCTCCTCCGTGTGTGTGTGTTGCTGCATGTTGTAGCAGCTGCGTGTGTGTAAACTGCCCCGCCCCCTCTCACACAGACGGGGGCGAGATCTCTTAAACGGAGTTGGCGACACTTAAACTGCAATGTAATGTTTGTGTAGCAATAATACATACAACATATATCGGGGGCACAGGTTGTTTATCCTTGACAGTCGCACAATGGGCACACACTGAGTGTTTTCATATTCAGCAAATGTGTACATGCTAAACTGCAGACCTCAAGATGAAATAATACTTTCATTCACTCACGGCAAAAGTTACTTTACTTACTATAAAAACTCACGGTAAAAAAATGCACTCCCTATTCCATTGTCATGAAGGTGGAATCTAACTATATCCAGAATACGTTTTATTGGATCCAGGCAAGAAAGATGTTTATTTCTGCTGTAAAGTTGGGCATTTTAACATGGGGGTCTATGGGAATTGCTCCTTTTTGCATCCATCCCCTGTCGGCCACTAGATGAACTGCAGTTTGTGGCACTTCCTTCTGGGCTTCCCGGCTCTGCGCTATGAAGCGCTGATTGGCTGTGGGTGGGCCAGACGTGCATGTGGGTGGGCCCAGGCCCACCCGGGCCCACCCACAGCTACGCCGCTGCTCAACGCAGGAGGACTTGGTTTTGGTGAAGAACATACATACAGTTTTACTGACATTTAGTTGCAGACAGCATTGCTCCAACCAAGCTGTTACATGAACCATCTTGTTCGTCAGTTCATGAGCCACTTGTGTCAGACTGCCTCCGTGAACATAAATTACAGTATCATCAGCATACATTTGGATGTTTGTGTCAGGACATATCGATGGTAAGTCGTTTATATACAATGAAAATAACCATTGTACTGCAACTCCCTCCTGGTTGGTCTACCTGCATGTGCCATCCAACCTCTGCAGCTCATCCAGGATGCAGCGGCTCGTCTGGTCTTCAACCTTCCTACATTTTCCCACACCACGCCGCTCCTCCGCTCCCTTCATTGGCTTCCGGTAACTGCTAGAATTTACTTCAAGACACTGGTACTTGCGTACCATGCTGCAAATGGATCTGGCCCTTCCTACATCCAGGACATGGTTAAACTGTACACCCCAGCACGTGCTCTGCATCAGCCAAACGACTCGCTGCACCCTCGCTGCGAGGGGGACCCAAGTTCCCATCAGCAAAAACACGTGGGTTTGCTATCCTGGCTCCAAATTGGTGGAATGAGCTCCCCATTGACATCAGGACAGCAGATAGCTTACACACCTTCAGGCGCAGACTGAAAACTCATCTCTTTCGACTCCACTTCGAGCGATAGAATTACTAACAAAGAACTGCTAACAGAGCACTTATATACTAATAAAGGACTGGCTTATCTATAGCCAGTTGAGTAGCACTTGAAATACTTGGCTCTATGAAACCTGATGTACTTATGATTCTGTTTTCTTCAAGGTTGTGTCTTCCTGGTCGGATGAACTTATTGTAAGTCGCTTTGGATAAAAGCGTCAGCTAAATGCAATGTAATGTAATGTAATAACAATGGACCCAGAATTGACCCTTGTGGGACACCTGTGGACAGCTGGAGGTTAGATGATTGATTATTCTGTTGAACGGTTGAACAAATATGATTCTATCCATTTAAGTGTTAGTGTGGAGAAGTTAATGCTGGATAGCTTAGATATGAGTTTGTTGTGATTAACAGTGTCAAAGGCCTTCTTTAAGTCGAGAAACACTGCTCCTACAACACCACCTTTATCCATTTTGGATTTGATTTGATCTGTGAAGAAACAGTTGGCTGTTTCTGTAGAGTATTTGGCCCTAAAGCCAAATTGCATTGGATGCAGAGAAAAAGCACTGTTATTCAGATGGTTCATAATTTGTTCAGCTACAAGTTTTTCAACGACTTTTGATACTGTAGGAAAGATACTGATTGGCCTGTAGTTATTGGTAGACATTGGGTCTCCACCTTTAAAGATTGGGATAACTACAGCCGGCTTCCAGACATTTGGAAACATTCCTTGACAGAAAGAGAGGTTGATGATATTGGCAATAGGATGAGAAAGAGTTGTACTAAGGTCTTTGAGCATAGCTGCATCCATACCAAATATATCCTTTGCTTTAGATGGTTTAAGGGATTTAATTACTCTTTTAACTTCTGCTTCAGTTGTGTTTCTTAAGCTGAAAGCTGGCTCCATTGTATCAATTTGACAATTACTTGTGCAGTCAGGAGAAACACACTGTGCAATGTTAGCAACAGAATCAATAGAATAGTGATTTAAAACTTCAGCTACATCGCCTGGAGTGTGTTAGAACGGGGTACAAAATTACTGGACTCAAATGCGACGGCTCAGATTTTAATGAAAAAATAAAACAAAGTTTTAACAAAAAATCACTCAAGCGAGGACAAAACAAAACTTCTCGATTTCAAACTAACAAAACTCTTCTCTCTGGTTTTAACGCTGGGTCTCTGGACATGGAAGCACACTGAAACAAGACGAACTGGCACAAGACAAAGGGAGACAAGGACTATTTATACATGAGGGAATAGGGACCAGGTGGAAACAATCAGGGGCGGGGCAGACGCTGACGATGACGGAAAATCACCCAAAGTGAGGAATTAACAGGACCTGTAAGGAAAGACAAGAGGTAAGTACAAAATAAAACAGGAAATGGGAAAACGAGACATGACATGAAATAGACAGACAAGACATGAAGTAACAAGAAAACGTGACTCTACATA
Organism: Pseudochaenichthys georgianus; assembly: GCF_902827115.2. Lineage (NCBI taxonomy): Eukaryota > Metazoa > Chordata > Actinopteri > Perciformes > Channichthyidae > Pseudochaenichthys > Pseudochaenichthys georgianus. The sequence goes on along the minus strand of NW_027262760.1, from coordinate 2,805 downwards.
GAAACCTGACTAGACTTGGAATTACATACCTGACTAAACATGAAGTGACAGACATAAAACAAACACGACTAACACAATTGACGAGACACCACAGTACAGATAGTGCAGAGGAATGTAGCGCAGCTACGGGATGGGATCCTCTGTGTCCTCTCCACTTTCAGGGGAAGGGACAGACGAAGAACGATCAGACTCCACCACAAAGGTCTGATCATTTCTCTAAGCATGGCTTCACGTGGCGGCGCAACCAATATTCTTGTTACTCCTGTGGCAATCTCTGGTGCTATCGTCCCCTTTGTGGTGTGATTGAGGAGGAGATCACTAAGCAAGCACTTTAGTGAACATCAGGCTTTTTCCATCTAAAAGGTTTTGTAGTCCTTCATACATCTCAACCTCATCACCATCTTGTTGTTCCTCAGCAGCTCCTCAGCAGCTCCTCAGCAAAGGACCTCATCGATTCCTCTGTATCAACGTGGGATTCGGGGCACAATTGTTCCTTCTTCTCTGCCCCCATCCGATAAATGAACTATTTGGCAAACTGTTTGGAAAAAAAGTGTTTTATCCTTTCAAGCACAGTTCAGATCCACACCAGATTCTCCTTCTCAGGGTGCTTATGTTTCAGAGGATGAGTCCTGTAGCTAAAGTCACGGGCTGCATGAGATCTCTTGTCCCACAGAGAAGCTCCTCTTCATCTTACTGCTTGTTGCGTATCACAGGAATGAAATGACCATCCAGCCAAACTACACATATTTGAAGCTTTGCAGCCAGGTGTTTTTATTTACTTCAAGGAGTGTATGTATGGCTGTGTATGTCTGTTTGCTAAAGAGACATTATCAAAGGACTTTGAAGTTCCAAACAATTCAAAAACATTGAGGTCAAGCTGGGTCAAGATCATACATGGATGTTATCAAACCTGCTCAAAATCAACAGCAATAAAACAGAGCTCATGATTGTGGCTCCCAAGGCGCAGCTCCAGAAGGTTGGAGACCTGCTTCTCTCCATTGACGGCTGCTCCATCTCCCCGTCCACTGAAGTCCGCAACCTGGAAGTCATCCTGGACACCACCCTCTCTTTCCAGGCGCACGTCAAATCTGTCACCAAATCCGCCTTCTACCATCTAAAAAACATTGCCAGAATCCGGCCTTCACTCTCTGACTCTGTGGCAGAAACCCTTGGACACGCCTTCATTACATCCCGTCTGGACTATTGCAATGGAGTCCTGTCCGGGGTTCCCAGCAAAACCCTAGATAGGCTCCAATACGTCCAGAACTGTCTGTTTGTTTTGTTTGTCCACCATGTACACTGAAAAAAAGGACTTTTTGGCTTTGTAAATATTACTTTGATTATATGTTTAAATTCTACAATACATTACTATTTCAGTAATTTTACTCAAAATGTCTCCTTTTATTTAATGTGTTACTTGTGTTTCTAAGTAATTTTGAATCTTCATTTTCATAAGTGAATTTTAACAATAGCACTAAGTAAATATTACCTAAATTATTGTATTACTGTACAACCTGTTAAAGCTATTGAAATGTACATGGGAAATGCGAGTTAACTGTGGGTGACGTCAGGGGAGAGTATTTCCCGCGCACATTGTCCCCGCAGTCAAGCACGGACAGTCCACTCAGAAGGTTGACATTTGAGTGGAACTTGAAGACTGCTTGGTCGACCATTTCATTTGAATATTCATCGATGTGGAGTCATGTGAGTATGTTTATGTGCTTGGTTAACTTGTTACATTCCTATTAGCTTGTCAGCTGAAGTCAGTATTTGGTTATTAAAAATGTAAGGCCAAGTTAGCTAACATTAGCCGACAGAATAGCTGGCTAACTAGCTCGTTATCGTGCTAGCAAACTTAGCCCGGTGTCATGCAAGTTCCACACATCAGATGTAATATATTTTTTTTTAAAGGCTTATTTGAAACTTCAAAGTTCTCGACTCCGACAACATTCGCCGTTTATAATGGAAACTATGGCACTGGCGCACTTCTTAACAATTTGAATAGTTTTTTATTTCGGGAGAGGGGGGTGTTCATGGCTCCAGCTCAACAAAAGAAATACTCAACAGTATGTGCGACGCTACGTGATGCGGTCAGTTTCACTGCAGCCTAGAGAAGGACAAAGTGGTCAAGGAATATTATATTTGCAATGACATATGAACAGCGCGATTTAAAAGGTGAGTGTGTTTGCCTCCATGGATTCACTGTTGGCGCTTTTCCAGTGCAGCACGTAGCGCAGTTTGGTTTGTCCCGGCCCGTAACAACATACTGATACCGGTTAGTAAAAACCATGAATTAATGCTTTGACAAGTCTGTGGTTTGTACTTGTTTCACTTTTGTCTAGTTTCTGAACAGATCTGAGGAGCTGTGATCTCTGAGACTCCGTTTACACGAGAGCTACTGTCAGTGCTACTGCTAACGCTACTGCTACTGACCATTCTACAGATGTTAGTACACCATCTACAGCTCGACCGTGCTACCGATGTTAGTGAACAATCTACAGCTCCTCTACCACAACCACCAGCAACAAGTGGACATGGAGAATTACATGAACTAGTACATGTTGCTAAATCCACCGCGGGGCATAAACAGAAGGGCAACCATGCTCCGGGTCTTCTTCACTGTTTTTGGTATATTTTGTGGCGGCAGCAGCGCCACTTACAGGCCTGGCATATGTACTACAGCGGGTCGAGCGGTCTCGTCTGAACAGACACGTTAAATTAAACAAATGCGTGTGAACGGAAGACTTTTTAGAACACGCGTACTGTGCATAAACGCAAACGTTCCCGTGTAGAGGCAGGTCTGTA
>NW_027262759.1:0-23578 GCF_902827115.2 Pseudochaenichthys georgianus | reverse complement strand
ACACACACACCTGAACACACACCTGAACACACACACCTGAACACACACACCTGAACACACAGGTCACACACACCTGAACACAGGTAGCACACACCTGAACACACAGGTCACACACACCTGAACACACAGGTCACACACACCTGAACACACAGGTCACACACACCTGAACACACACCTGAACACACAGGTCACACACACCTGAACACACACCTGAACACAGGTCACACACACCTGAACACACACCTGAACACACACACCTGAACACACACACCTGAACACACACCTGAACACACACCTGAACACACACACACCTGAACACACAGGTCACACACACCTGAACACAGGTAGCACACACCTGAACACACAGGTAGCACACACCGGCACACACAGGTCACACACACACCTGAACACACAGGTCACACACAGGTCACACACACACCTGAACACACACCTGAACACACAGGTAACACACACCTGAACACACAGGTCACACACACCGGCACACACAGGTCACACACACACCTGAACACACAGGTCACACACAGGTCACACACACACCTGAACACACACCTGAACACACACACCTGAACACACACACCTGAACACACACACCTGAACACACACCTGAACACACACCTGAACACACACACCTGAACACACACACCTGAACACACACCTGAACACACACACCTGAACACACACCTGAACACACACACCTGAACACACACACCTGAACACACACCTGAACACACACACCTGAACACACACCTGAACACACAGGTAACACACACCTGAACACACAGGTAACACACACCTGAACACACACCTGAACACACAGGTAACACACACCTGAACACACAGGTAACACACACCTGAACACACACCTGAACACACACACACCGGCACACACAGGTCACACACACACCTGAACACACAGGTCACACACACACCTGAACACACACACCTAGTGCTGCGTACCTGGACTCACATTCAGGTTCAGGTCCGGACTCAAGTCCAGAGGTTCAGGTTCAGGTCCGGACTCAAGTCCAGAGGTTCAGGTTCAGGTCCGGACTCAAGTCCAGAGGTTCAGGTTCAGGTCCGGACTCAAGTCCAGAGGTTCAGGTTCAGGTCCGGACTCAAATCCAGAGGTTCAGGTTCAGGTCCGGACTCAAGTCCAGAGGTTCAGGTTCAGGTCCGGACTTATAAGTCCGGACCTGAACCTGAACCTGACCTGAATGTAAAAAAAACACTTTTTGCCACTTAGTCTACAAATGACTTCTGACAGCAACTACAGTGAACTACTACAACGTTCAAACATTTATTTAATTCACCAAACTAAAGTAACCAACCAGTCCCTGAGCTGACTGAGCCTAAACCCCTAAAGCGTTGCTGAGAGGTAGAGTGTAGAGCAGACTATACACATTACACTGTTACACACCTACTATACAGCATAGGGTACACTGTAGTGACTGTACAGTCAGAGTGTACTGTACTGTCTGTGCACCATGTCTTTCCTACAACTCTACATGTGTACATTATACAGTACATACTACACACATAGTGATGTACATACACACTGTTAGAAATTAAAATCAATGTTGATATGGCGTAATTTTGAATTAAATACACTATTTAATTTAAATCAGTTTTATTCTGAAAACACCGGAAGTTCACACTATTTACTTAATACTTTTATTCTGAAAATTCTTCACTTCCGGTTAGCATTAGCATGGGGCGAAATGTTACGTCTTCAAACCGTGAATCGAAGGTGAAAGGACATGTGATGTTGTACACTGAGCACACTGGGATGAGCACTCATTTATTGACGCTGAATAACGTTCATCAGGGAATGTTTAAATAACCACAGACACCAGAATATACGTAAGTGCTAGTTTTTTTGCGAGTCCAAGTACCGGTTCCCGACGTTCCGGTTTTAACCGGACTTGAACCGAAACTTTTTACAAGTCCAGTACCGGTTCGGCGTACCGGTACGCAGCACTACACACACCTGAACACACACCTGAACACACGGGTCACACACAGGTCACACACACCTGAACACACACACCTGAACACACACCTGAACACACACATGAACACACACCTGAACACACACCTGAACACACCACACACACACCTGAACACACGGGTCACACACAGGTCACACACACACCTGAACACACACACCTGAACACACACCTGAACACACACACCTGAACACACCTGAACACACACACCTGAACACACCACACACACCTGAAACACACACCTGAACACACCATACACACCTGAACACACCACACACACCTGAACACACCATACACACCTGAACACACCATACACACCTGAACACACGGGTCACACACACCTGAACACACGGGTCACACACACCTGAACACACAGGTCACACACACCTGAACACACAGGTCACACACACCTGAACACACCGTACACACCTGAACACACGGGTCACACACACCTGAACACACAGGTCACACACACCTGAACACACACACCTGAACACACACCTGAACACACACACCTGAACACACACCTGAACACACAGGTCACACACACCTGAACACACAGGTCACACACACCTGAACACACAGGTCACACACACCTGAACACACGGGTCACACACACCTGAACACACACCTGAACACACACACCTGAACACACACCTGAACACACACCTGAACACACGGGTCACACACAGGTCACACACACACCTGAACACACACACCTGAACACACACACCTGAACACACACCTGAACACACACACCTGAACACACACCTGAACACACACACCTGAACACACACCTGAACACACAGGTCACACACACCTGAACACACGGGTCACACACACCTGAACACACGGGTCACACACACCTGAACACACAGGTCACACACACCTGAACACACAGGTCACACACACCTGAACACACAGGTCACACACACCTGAACACACACCTGAACACACAGGTCACACACACACCTGAACACACACCTGAACACACACCTGAACACACACACCTGAACACACACCTGAACACACACACCTGAACACACACCTGAACACACACCTGAACACACAGGTCACACACACCTGAACACACGGGTCACACACACCTGAACACACGGGTCACACACACCTGAACACACAGGTCACACACACCTGAACACACAGGTCACACACACCTGAACACACAGGTCACACACACCTGAACACACGGGTCACACACACCTGAACACACGGGTCACACACACCTGAACACACGGGTCACACACACCTGAACACACAGGTCACACACACCTGAACACACACCTGAACACACAGGTCACACACACCTGAACACACGGGTCACACACACCTGAACACACAGGTCACACACACCTGAACACACAGGTCACACACACCTGAACACACACCTGAACACACGGGTCACACACAGGTCACACACACACCTGAACACACACCTGAACACACACACCTGAACACACAGGTCACACACACCTGAACACACACACACCTGAACACACGGGTCACACACACCTGAACACACGGGTCACACACACCTGAACACACGGGTCACACACACCTGAACACACAGGTCACACACACCTGAACACACACCTGAACACACAGGTCACACACACCTGAACACACGGGTCACACACAGGTCACACACACACCTGAACACACACCTGAACACACACCTGAACACACACACCTGAACACACACCTGAACACACACACCTGAACACACAGGTCACACACACCTGAACACACGGGTCACACACACCTGAACACACGGGTCACACACACCTGAACACACAGGTCACACACACCTGAACACACACCTGAACACACAGGTCACACACACCTGAACACACGGGTCACACACACCTGAACACACAGGTCACACACACCTGAACACACGGGTCACACACACCTGAACACACAGGTCACACACACCTGAACACACACCTGAACACACACACCTGAACACACACCTGAACACACGGGTCACACACACCTGAACACACACCTGAACACACACCTGAACACACACACCTGAACACACACCTGAACACACGGGTCACACACACCTGAACACACACCTGAACACACACCTGAACACACACACCTGAACACACACCTGAACACACGGGTCACACACACCTGAACACACACCTGAACACACACCTGAACACACACACCTGAACACACACACCTGAACACACACCTGAACACACGGGTCACACACACCTGAACACACAGGTCACACACACCTGAACACACACCTGAACACACACCTGAACACACACACCTGAACACACACACCTGAACACACACCTGAACACACGGGTCACACACACCTGAACACACGGGTCACACACACCTAGGGTTGGGTACCGAGAACCGGTTCCGGTTCGGAACCGGTTCCAATATTTCGATTCCAACGGTATCATTTAGAAATGTGAATTTCGGTTCCGCTTTTCGATGCCTGAGGAAATGTTTCTCGCCGCTCTCCGTAGCCTCCTGTGTGACTGCAGCGGGGCGGGGAATGTAGCGTTGTATCTACACTTCCTACAGTGTAACCTGAGACCAGGGCCGGCCCGTCGCACTGGCGTTATAGATGTTCGCCTAGGGCCCAGATCTGTGGAGGCGCCGCGCTGACAGCTCTGGGAGAAAAAATAAATGTTTTGACCGTTGGGGCTGATCCTAATTTTCGGCCTTGATGTAACAACATTCATAATTAAGTAAATGTAACACCCTTTTCATCCCGGTTACACGTTTCATTTGCCCTGTACGATGGGCGCTGCAAGTGATGAAAATGGGGGATGTTGGCTTATCTGGCAGCCGCAGCTCACGAGGGTGCACTGGAACCGGCGCTGTTGTTATTAGCATCTGGTGCTAGCTGCTCTAACGGAAGAAGAAGATGTTTCTACAATGATGTGGAGGAGAGTCCTCTCCAGTCATACTGAGAGGCTGATGACTCCAGCTCAGTGAGGTAAAGGACTCTCAGTGCTTAGATAGTTCACTTTAGTCTAAGTTATCTCAGTGGGTCTCAAACGTTTTGATCACAATTTATGTAAACACATATTTCCAAGGCACTCCTTTATAATTATTGATAAAACAGGTTTGAAATCATTCCAATGTAAACTATAGGACAGTAAACCAGACATATCGTTTTAAACTGGAGAGATAAAAAGATATGCATAAATAAAATAGTAAAATAAGATATGAATGAACAACAAAAATAAAATGCGTTACATGTAGGCTATTTGTTATTTAATTATTAAAATGTAAACCGATCTTTTTCATATGGGTGTTTGGAGTTGTACCCCCTAGATCTAGTCTCTAGTAATTCTGCGTGTGCACCAGATTGAAGCATTTTACTTCAAAATGTTCAAACATTTCTTCCCGGTATGCCTGAGAGGCAGATATGCTTGTTTTTCTCAACAAGAACTGTTTTTAAAAGTTGGACTGTTGCAGCTTCAGGGGTTCTCAGGTTAAAGTTACAGAGCAGTGAAGATAAACTGATTAATGTGAATATTACTTTAAACTAACCTGTGGAAAAGTTTCTCGAATAAATGTAATTTTTTTGGTGGAAGAAGCACGTATCATTTTGTTACCCTGCCCCTCAAAGAATCGGAATCGAGAACCGTTAAGAACCGGAATCGAAAAGTAGAATCGGAATCGTGGAAATTCAAACGATACCCAACCCTACACACACCTGAACACACACACCTGAACACAGGTCACACACACCTGAACACACACCTGAACACACAGGTCACACACACCTGAACACACACACCTGAACACAGGTCACACACACCTGAACACACACACCTGAACACACACCTGAACACACGGGTCACACACAGGTCACACACACCTGAACACACACCTGAACACACAGGTCACACACACCTGAACACACACACCTGAACACACACCTGAACACACGGGTCACACACAGGTCACACACACCTGAACACACAGGTCACACACACCTGAACACACACACCTGAACACACACCTGAACACACACACCTGAACACACACCTGAACACACACACCTGAACACACACCTGAACACACACACCTGAACACACACCTGAACACACAGGTCACACACACCTGAACACACACACCTGAACACACAGGTAACACACCTGAACACACACCTGAACACACGGGTCACACACACCTGAACACACAGGTAACACACACCTGAACACACACCTGAACACACACACCTGAACACACAGGTAACACACACCTGAACACACAGGTCACACACACCTGAACACACACCTGAACACAGGTCACACACACCTGAACACACAGGTAACACACACCTGAACACACACCTGAACACACACACCTGAACACACAGGTAACACACACCTGAACACACAGGTCACACACACCTGAACACACACCTGAACACAGGTCACACACACCTGAACACACAGGTAACACACACCTGAACACACACCTGAACACAGGTCACACACACCTGAACACACAGGTCACACACACCTGAACACAGGTCACACACACCTGAACACACACCTGAACACAGGTCACACACACCTGAACACAGGTCACACACACCTGAACACACACCTGAACACAGGTCACACACACCTGAACACACAGGTAACACACACCTGAACACACACCTGAACACAGGTAACACACACCTGAACACACACCTGAACACAGGTAACACACACCTGAACACACACCTGAACACAGGTCACACACACCTGAACACACAGGTCACACACACCTGAACACACAGGTCACACACACCTGAACACACAGGTCACACACACCTGAACACACAGGTCACACACACCTGACCAGGTGTGGTCGTAGCGGCGCCTCACGGCATGAGGTAATCAGGAGAGGAAGTAGAATGTGTGTGTGGTGTCTCTGAAGGAAGTGACTTTCCCTCTCTCAACAGGAAGTTCCGTGTTGTTCCCGCTCACAGCTTCCTGTTGAACTTTGCGTCCGATCGATCGCACATGAAGAACTCTGACGGCTCGTGGAAGATGCCCCCCCCCCCTTACCCCCCCATACACACGACAGGTAGAACACCTGTGATGAGATGAGACCCTCTTTAATGTTCTCCCAGCAGAGCACACCGTGACACGGGTTCTCTGTGTGAGCCCGTCCTAGCGCCAGGAGTCTAGCACCAGGGTCTAGCACCAGGAGTCTAGCACCAGGGTCTAGCACCAGGAGTCTAGCACCAGGAGTCTAGCACCAGGAGTCTAGCACCAGGAGTCTAGCACCAGGGTCTAGCACCAGGAGTCTAGGACCAGGGTCTAGCACCAGGAGTCTAGCACCAGGGGTCTAGCACCAGGAGTCTAGGACCAGGGTCTAGCACCAGGAGTCTAGCACCAGGAGTCTAGCACCAGGGTCTAGCACCAGGAGTCTAGCACCAGGAGTCTAGAGCCAGGAGTCTAGCACCAGGGTCTAGCACCAGGAGTCTAGTACCAGGAGTCTAGCGCCATGAGTCTAGCGCCAGGAGTCTAGCACCAGGGTCTAGCACCAGGGTCTAGCACCAGGAGTCTAGCACCAGGGTCTAGCACCAGGAGTCTAGCACCAGGGTCTAGCACCAGGAGTCTAGCACCAGGAGTCTAGCACCAGGGTCTAGCACCTGGAGTCTAGCGCCAGGAGTCTAGCGCCAGGAGTCTAGCACCAGGGGTCTAGAGCCAGGAGTCTAGCACCAGGAGTCTAGCGCCAGGAGTCTAGAGCCAGGAGTCTAGCGCCAGGAGTCTAGCGCCAGGAGTCTAGCACCAGGGTCTAGCACCAGGGTCTAGCACCAGGAGTCTAGAGCCAGGAGTCTAGCACCAGGGTCTAGCACCAGGAGTCCAGCACCAGGAGTCTAGCGCCAGGAGTCTAGCACCAGGGTCTAGCACCAGGAGTCTAGCACCAGGGTCTAGCACCAGGAGTCTAGAACCAGGAGTCTAGCACCAGGGTCTAGCACCAGGGTCTAGCACCAGGGTGTAGCACCAGGAGTCTAGAACCAGGAGTCTAGCACCAGGGTCTAGCACCTGGAGTCTAGCGCCAGGAGTCTAGCACCAGGGTCTAGCACCAGGAGTCTAGCACCAGGGTCTAGCACCAGGAGTCTAGCACCAGGAGTCTAGCACCAGGAGTCTAGCACCAGGGTCTAGCACCAGGGTCTAGCACCAGGAGTCTAGAACCAGGAGTCTAGCACCAGGGTCTAGCACCTGGAGTCTAGCGCCAGGAGTCTAGCGCCAGGAGTCTAGCACCAGGGGTCTAGAGCCAGGAGTCTAGCACCAGGAGTCTAGCGCCAGGAGTCTAGAGCCAGGAGTCTAGCGCCAGGAGTCTAGCGCCAGGAGACTAGCACCAGGGTCTAGCACCAGGGTCTAGCACCAGGAGTCTAGAGCCAGGAGTCTAGCACCAGGGTCTAGCACCAGGAGTCTAGCGCCAGGAGTCTAGCACCAGGAGTCTAGCGCCAGGAGTCTAGCACCAGGGTCTAGCACCAGGAGTCTAGCACCAGGAGTCTAGAACCAGGAGTCTAGCACCAGGAGTCTAGCACCAGGGTCTAGCACCAGGGTCTAGCACCAGGGTCTAGCGCCAGGAGTCTAGCACCAGGGACTAGAGCCAGGAGTCTAGCACCAGGAGTCTAGCACCAGGGTCTAGCACCAGGGTCTAGCACCAGGAGTCTAGAACCAGGAGTCTAGCACCAGGGTCTAGCACCAGGGTCTAGCACCAGGAGTCTAGCACCAGGGTCTAGCACCAGGAGTCTAGCGCCAGGAGTCTAGCGCCAGGAGTCTAGCGCCAGGAGTCTAGCACCAGGAGTCTAGCACCAGGGTCTAGCACCAGGGTCTAGCACCAGGAGTCTAGAACCAGGAGTCTAGCACCAGGGTCTAGCACCAGGAGTCTAGAACCAGGAGTCTAGCACCAGGAGTCTAGCACCAGGGTCTAGCACCAGGAGTCTAGCACCAGGGTCTAGCACCAGGGTCTAGCACCAGGGTCTAGCACCAGGAGTCTAGAACCAGGAGTCTAGCACCAGGAGTCTAGCACCAGGGTCTAGCACCAGGGTCTAGCACCAGGAGTCTAGCACCAGGGTCTAGCACCAGGGTCTAGCACCAGGAGTCTAGAACCAGGGTCTAGCACCAGGAGTCTAGTACCAGGAGTCTAGCGCCATGAGTCTAGCGCCAGGAGTCTAGCACCAGGGTCTAGCACCAGGGTCTAGCACCAGGAGTCTAGCACCAGGGTCTAGCACCAGGAGTCTAGCACCAGGGTCTAGCACCAGGAGTCTAGCACCAGGAGTCTAGCACCAGGGTCTAGCACCTGGAGTCTAGCGCCAGGAGTCTAGCGCCAGGAGTCTAGCACCAGGGGTCTAGAGCCAGGAGTCTAGCACCAGGAGTCTAGCGCCAGGAGTCTAGAGCCAGGAGTCTAGCGCCAGGAGTCTAGCGCCAGGAGTCTAGCACCAGGGTCTAGCACCAGGGTCTAGCACCAGGAGTCTAGAGCCAGGAGTCTAGCACCAGGGTCTAGCACCAGGAGTCCAGCACCAGGAGTCTAGCGCCAGGAGTCTAGCACCAGGGTCTAGCACCAGGAGTCTAGCACCAGGGTCTAGCACCAGGAGTCTAGAACCAGGAGTCTAGCACCAGGGTCTAGCACCAGGGTCTAGCACCAGGGTGTAGCACCAGGAGTCTAGAACCAGGAGTCTAGCACCAGGGTCTAGCACCTGGAGTCTAGCGCCAGGAGTCTAGCACCAGGGTCTAGCACCAGGAGTCTAGCACCAGGGTCTAGCACCAGGAGTCTAGCACCAGGAGTCTAGCACCAGGAGTCTAGCACCAGGGGTCTAGCACCAGGGTCTAGCACCAGGAGTCTAGAACCAGGAGTCTAGCACCAGGGTCTAGCACCTGGAGTCTAGCGCCAGGAGTCTAGCGCCAGGAGTCTAGCACCAGGGGTCTAGAGCCAGGAGTCTAGCACCAGGAGTCTAGCGCCAGGAGTCTAGAGCCAGGAGTCTAGCGCCAGGAGTCTAGCGCCAGGAGACTAGCACCAGGGTCTAGCACCAGGGTCTAGCACCAGGAGTCTAGAGCCAGGAGTCTAGCACCAGGGTCTAGCACCAGGAGTCTAGCGCCAGGAGTCTAGCACCAGGAGTCTAGCGCCAGGAGTCTAGCACCAGGGTCTAGCACCAGGAGTCTAGCACCAGGAGTCTAGAACCAGGAGTCTAGCACCAGGAGTCTAGCACCAGGGTCTAGCACCAGGGTCTAGCGCCAGGAGTCTAGCACCAGGGACTAGAGCCAGGAGTCTAGCACCAGGAGTCTAGCACCAGGGTCTAGCACCAGGGTCTAGCACCAGGAGTCTAGAACCAGGAGTCTAGCACCAGGGTCTAGCACCAGGGTCTAGCACCAGGAGTCTAGCACCAGGGTCTAGCACCAGGAGTCTAGCGCCAGGAGTCTAGCGCCAGGAGTCTAGCGCCAGGAGTCTAGCACCAGGAGTCTAGCACCAGGGTCTAGCACCAGGGTCTAGCACCAGGAGTCTAGCACCAGGAGTCTAGCACCAGGGTCTAGCACCAGGAGGCTAGAACCAGGAGTCTAGCACCAGGGTCTAGCACCAGGGTCTAGCACCAGGAGTCTAGAACCAGGAGTCTAGCACCAGGAGTCTAGCACCAGGGTCTAGCACCAGGGTCTAGCACCAGGGTCTAGCACCAGGAGTCTAGAACCAGGAGTCTAGCACCAGGAGTCTAGCACCAGGGTCTAGCACCAGGGTCTAGCACCAGGAGGCTAGAACCAGGAGTCTAGCACCAGGAGTCTAGCACCAGGGTCTAGCACCAGGGTCTAGCACCAGGGTCTAGCACCAGGAGTCTAGAACCAGGAGTCTAGCACCAGGAGTCTAGCACCAGGGTCTAGCGCCAGGGTCTAGCGCCAGGAGTCTAGCACCAGGGTCTAGCACCAGGAGTCTAGCACCAGGAGTCTAGCACCAGGAGTCTAGCACCAGGAGTCTAGCACCAGGAGTCTAGAGCCAGGAGTCTAGCACCAGGAGTCTAGAGCCAGGAGTCTAGAACCAGGAGTCTAGCACCAGGAGTCTAGAACCAGGAGTCTAGCACCAGGAGTCTAGAGCCAGGAGTCTAGCACCAGGAGTCTAGCACCAGGAGTCTAGAACCAGGAGTCTAGAGCCAGGAGTCTAGAACCAGGAGTCTAGAGCCAGGAGTCTAGAACCAGGAGTCTAGCACCAGGAGTCTAGAACCAGGAGTCTAGCACCAGGAGTCTAGCACCAGGAGTCTAGCACCAGGAGTCTAGCACCAGGGTCTAGCACCAGGGTCTAGCACCAGGAGTCTAGCACCAGGAGTCTAGCACCAGGAGTCTAGCACCAGGGTCTAGCACCAGGGTCTAGCGCCAGGAGTCTAGCACCAGGAGTCTAGCACCAGGAGTCTAGCACCAGGAGTCTAGCACCAGGAGTCTAGCACCAGGAGTCTAGAGCCAGGAGTCTAGCACCAGGAGTCTAGCACCAGGAGTCTAGAGCCAGGAGTCTAGAACCAGGAGTCTAGCACCAGGAGTCTAGAACCAGGAGTCTAGCACCAGGAGTCTAGAGCCAGGAGTCTAGCACCAGGAGTCTAGCACCAGGAGTCTAGAACCAGGAGTCTAGAGCCAGGAGTCTAGAACCAGGAGTCTAGAGCCAGGAGTCTAGAACCAGGAGTCTAGCACCAGGAGTCTAGAACCAGGAGTCTAGCACCAGGAGTCTAGCACCAGGAGTCTAGCACCAGGAGTCTAGAACCAGGAGTCTAGAGCCAGGAGTCTAGAACCAGGAGTCTAGAGCCAGGAGTCTAGAACCAGGAGTCTAGCACCAGGAGTCTAGCACCAGGAGTCTAGAACCAGGAGTCTAGAGCCAGGAGTCTAGCACCAGGAGTCTAGCACCAGGAGTCTAGAACCAGGAGTCTAGAGCCAGGAGTCTAGAACCAGGAGTCTAGAGCCAGGAGTCTAGAACCAGGAGTCTAGCACCAGGAGTCTAGAACCAGGAGTCTAGCACCAGGAGTCTAGCACCAGGAGTCTAGCACCAGGAGTCTAGAACCAGGAGTCTAGAGCCAGGAGTCTAGAACCAGGAGTCTAGAGCCAGGAGTCTAGCACCAGGAGTCTAGCACCAGGGTCTAGCACCAGGAGTCTAGCACCAGGGTCTAGCACCAGGGTCTAGCACCAGGAGTCTAGCACCAGGGTCTAGCACCAGATAGACCCTGGTGCTAGACCCTGGTGCTAGACCCTGGCGCTAGGACGGGCTCACAGCAGAGAACCCGTGTGCGGTGTGCGGTGTGCGACGTCAGTGTGAAGTCAGTGACTAATGATGACGTCACTGTTCCTCCTCAGAGAGCCGGATGAACCTCGATGACTTCATCAGCATGCGCCCTGCTTACGGCTGGGGGCGGGTCTTCAGTCTGGAAGAGTTCCTGCAGACACACCTGGGGGGGGCCTCACCTTCATCATCTTCATCATCTTAACCTTCATCACCTTCATCACCATCATCTTAACCTTCATCACCTTCATCTTAACCTTCATCACCATCATCTTCATCTTCATCATCTTAACCATCATCATCTTCATCATCTTTATCTTCGTCTCCATCGTGCTAATACAATGTTTGGGATATCGCAGTTTAAAACTATAGATCATTTATTATTATAAATATTATTTGTATTCTTGTTGTTGATTGGTTGTCAGTCTGTTGTTTACAGTTGACTCTTTGTAAACAAACCTCAGGGTCAGAGGTCAGACTGAAAGATGTAAATAAATCTGTGTGTTTATGATAAGTCATGAGTATCATTACGGAGATCTTTGTTGGTAAAACAACTGTTGTCATGGATCTGTATCGGGTGGGGGGGCTAACATAGGAACAGCTGCTTTGAGTTTGTTTGATTTATGAAATAAAAAAGACAATTACATAAGAGATTAAATAAATAACCCACCAAACATCCGGGTACTAAACCGGAGTCAACCGTCTTTGTGTAGAGTAATGTCGTCACGTAGGAGGCGGGGCTTAGACACACACAGGTCTCCGCTGCGGACTGTTGTTGTTCTGAAGCTAAGCTAACGGAAGGTGTCCGGCAGCTCGGGTTCGCTGTGTGTTACTCGTTATCTCGGAGTATCCCGGGTTAGCTTTATCCCGGGTCTTGCTGGGTGTCCTTCTTGTGGAGCAGGGCGGGCTAGCTGTTAGCATGTTGTTAACGTTAGCCTTGTTAGCTGTTAGCTCTAGAAACAGCTGTTAGCTGCTTTCTCTCTGTTGCAGCTAGCTCTCCTATTACACTTTATATCCCGGGTTAATTTAGTTCAGTGATGGTGTATCCCGGGTTATTTTAACAGTTTATATCCCAGGTTATTTTAACAGTGAGGTGTTTTGTTACGGATGGAAATGTCTCAGTGAGCTGATGGTTGCTGTTAGCCTGAGCTAACGGAGTCTTTGTTAGCAGACGGTTAGCTCTTAGCTCACACTTAGCTCACTGTTAGCGGGTAGATTACAGCATACGCTAAATTAACAGATCGCTGTTTATCTGAGATGCAGCCATTGGCTCGCTGACCTGTCCTCCTGCTCACCTGTCCCACCTGCTCAGGGTGATGTGGGCCCTCAGTGCAGGCTGCAGGCTGCAGGCTGTGCTCTGCCTGCTCTGCCTCTCAGGTGAGCCTCTACACTGAGACGAACCGCGCATAGTAACAATGTGAGGGCTTGTTCATCAGCATGGATGCTAATGACTGTTAGCTCTGTGTGTGGGGTATTGCAGTGATGAATAACACAAATCGTCATCATTTACTATATTTATTATTCATGTTTTATGTTATTATAATGTTCTTAGAATAGTTTTCTATCTGTGTTTTTAATTGGATGTCAGTATGCTCCACGACACCAAGTCAAGCTCCTCGTGCTGTCACCTACCTGGTGATAAACCTGGTTCTGATGATTTCATTTGAACATAAGCTCCGGTGTGTTTCCCAGGATGCATTGCAGCGTCTCAGAGGAACGGCAACGTGTACGTGTCGGGGATTTCTAGTGGTGAGGAACCCTCTCAGATATAACTCAGTTCTGATATAAACACACATGTAGAGAGGGGGGGGGGGGGCAACGTTATCTAATGTACCTGTGACCTTTGACCCCCAGCCTGTGGAGAGGGGGCGGAACTTCTGAGAGGCTCCAGCGGTGTCATCAGCAGCCCTGGCTGGCCAATCAGGTACCAGGAGAGACTGAACTGCAGCTGGATCATCAGAGGGAGACCAGGAGAGACTGTCACTGTCAGGTAGTCACACACACACACACACACACACACACACACACACACACACACACACACACACTGTACCAGGAGAGTCTGTCACTGCCAGGTACACACACACACACACACACACACACACACACACACACACACACACACACACACACACACACACACACTGTACCAGGAGAGTCTGTCACTGCCAGGTACTCACACACACACACACACACACACACACACACACACACACACACACACACACACACACACACACACACACTGTACCAGGAGAGTCTGTCACTGCCAGGTACTCTCACACACACACACACACACACACACACACACACACACACACACTAGGGCTGTATCCGAAAGTAACAAACACAATGCGATATCCTTTTAAATTTCGAAGAACACAAATTGGGTTAATTAACAAATAGCTATAAAACAACACGACTGTAGAATGCCGTGAATACACGAAACACACGCGTGGAAGCGGTCCGCTGCTGAGTACTGCGAGGCTTGGAGTCCTGCACGTGGCGCCCCGCGGCATCTTTACGCGCGGTATCCACAGAGAAGCTCGAGCGAGTAAAACGCTTGACCCAGAGCTTAAAAGTGTTCTGGAGACGACAATAGAAATGAAATCCCGTCCACTCAATACCGGGCTGTTCGCCCGTCTCTGCAGCGAGCTGGGCTCGAGCATCAGGGCCTGCCCCCCCCCCAGATGTTCTCAGCCGCCTGTATGCACTGCGGGACGAGCTTACTTCTCACGGGTCCCAGCCCGCGGACCACCTGACCGACCCTGACCGGTTAACAGGGCAGATGTGACGGACTGGACGGACTGGACCTGGCATTGCAGGTGAAACACAAGCATCATGTCTTGAATGATCAAAGCTGCGCATCCAAGAGGACGTGGAAAGTCGCTGCACTGCGAGTTGGGCAGATCGATGTTTCCTGGTCTGAGTGTTACCTCTGTGAAGAAGTCTATCACGACCCACCTGCCAGCCCTCCTGGACCCTTGAACAAGTATCTCCCAGAGGAAGCCGCTCCGGAAAGTATGACTGGATCAGATCACCATTCAGCGAAACGACCGCAAGTCACCGGCCACCCGACATGGAGGACGCGCTGACTGAGCTGTCGAGGGACCGCACGTTAAAGACGGCTTTTAACGCGAAGACGCTTGCTGAGTCCTGGATTTCAGGTGAGAGGGAATACCCACAGCTTTCCAAGGCCGCGACGGACGTGCTGACGCGCTTTGGCTCCACACACCTGCGCGACACTGACACACATGAAACACAAATACAGATCTCGTCTGAACGTGGAGGACGACCTCCGAGTGCCGTCTCCAAAGTGAAGCCCAGATGGATTTGCTGTGCTGCATATTGCCCCCCCGCCTCTTTAGGTGAGATTAACGCTGACACATAGCGTGGAGGCGTGTGGCGCAGTGGATAGAGTCTTGGTGTAGGGATCAGGGGTCACAGGTTCAAACCCCACTGCAGCCAGCATGCCGTTGTGTCCCTGGGACACTTCACCCCAAAGTGCTCCTGTGGGGATCGTCCACAGTGTTGAGTATGTAAGTCGCTTTGGATAAAAAGCATCTAACAAGTAACATGTGTTAAACAACATAGCGTGTTCCCCAAATGTAAATATGCACCGCAACAATGTCCTCCTAATTCACAGGAGATGACTCTGACTCCCGAGTTCGGCTGTTATCTTATATTAAATTGCGATATGTAAAATCATATCATGGTCGTCAGGCTGTTCTGTTGTTGTGTGTTGTCGTTATGCGCGTGTTTGGATACGCCTATTAGTGCGTGCGTCCTGTGCACACGTTTTTCTTTTTCTTCCAGTCACCACGTGATAGTGGGGGGTCGCCAGTCTCTGGCACTGTTATTTTGGGGGTCGCGGGCTGAAAGCTTTGGGAACCCCTGCTCTGGATGAGAGGAACGGAGGTTTGAAACTTTGGTTGCGGTCGAATAGTCAGTTTCTCTCAGGTCCCTTCCTGACGCAGTGAAATGACCCGGACCCCCTCAGTGGCAGCCAGAGCTGGTTCTCTCGATCAGGGGCGCCCAGCCAGTCGGGAATCTCCCCGCGAGATGTGTCCAAAAATAGAACGACAATATTCTGTTTTATCGTTAATGTCCTGTAACAGGGAGGTCAAACTCAATTTCATTGCGGGCCACATTCGCATTATGGTTGCACTCAAAGGGCCGGTTGTAACTTTATAAAAATACATATTTAACATATATAAAATAATGTATTGTATTACATGATTGCCTCTGCATTGGATTATTATCGGATAGGGTAATACCTTCATAATTAACTACGTCTGAAAGCAGAAGTCTAGGGGAAATAATTGCAAATCTCTTCAGTGAGAATGTCACAATGTTTTAAAAAGAAAAGCCACATTCTGGAGACATTTTGAAGAAGAAAAAGGTCAAATTTGAGATGCATTGTGGGACATGTAGTTTATAGGCAACGTGCCTCTGTAAAGTAGCATGTAACCATATAATAAACATATCATACTTTTTTGCAAGGCCGGATTTGGCCCCCGGGCCTTGAGTTTGACATCCCTGTCCGATAACATAATCTTCCCGTGCCAGAATAATGCACTTGAACGCATCAAAGCTTTGTGATTGGCCGGCGTGACCCCATGTGTTGGGGCGTGGCTGGTGGGCAGTGGGCACTAGTTGGCTGACGTTGTCCGTGGCAACAGGAGTGACAGTCCGCACACACACAAGACCGCAATCATGGCAGAAGCAAAAAAGCCCAAAATATATAATGTTCACTCCGAGTGGGAGGAGGATCATTTCTGTATCTGTTCCAGCTCAAAGTCCATCTGTCTCTCGTCTCTCGTCTTCTCGTCTCTCGTCTGCACTGCGAGCGAGGCTTCATCGAAGAAGGGTCTTTTAGGAGCGGCATTTCAAAACCGTGCACGAACGCTACGAGACGGAACTCCCTCCTGATTCTGCCCTGCGCTCCCAAAGGGGGAGGGGCCTGAGAGGACAGCTAAAGGGGAGGGGCCTGAGAGGACAGCTAAAGGGGAGGGGCCTGAAAGGACAGCTAAAGGGGAGGGGCCTGAGAGGACAGCTAAAGGGGAGGGGCCTGAGAGGACAGCTAAAGGGGAGGGGCCTGAGAGGACAGCTAAAGGGGAGGGGCCAGAGAGGACAGCTAAAGGGGAGGGGCCTGAGAGGACAGCTAAAGGGGAGGGGCCTGAGAGGACAGCTAAAGGGGAAGGGCCTGAAAGGACAGCTAAAGGGGAGGGGCCTGAGAGGACAGCTAAAGGGGAGGGGCCTGAAAGGACAGCTAAAGGGGAGGGGCCTGAGAGGACAGCTAAAGGGGAGGGGCCTGAGAGGACAGCTAAAGGGGAGGGGCCTGAGAGGACAGCTAAAGGGGAGGGGCCTGAGAGGACAGCTAAAGGGGAGGGGCCTGAGAGGACAGCTAAAGGGGAGGGGCCTGAAAGGACAGCTAAAGGGGAGGGGCCTGAGAGGACAGCTAAAGGGGAGGGGCCTGAAAGGACAGCTAAAGGGGAGGGGCCTGAAGGAAAGCTGAATGCATAGCGGTCCTTTTCCACCAGACCAGCAACCAGAGCAAGGATGCTCCAGAGCATCGTATCGTGTCTCGCTCTGGAGGAACACATGAAGGCTTTCAGACGTGAAGTCGTGAAGAAGCGTTCCTGGAGGCTGCGGCGCGCTTTAGGGGACAGTGAAAATAACAGAAGCATTTCAACAGGTTTTTGATATGATACAAACTCAAGTTAGACACCGTTATTAATCAGCTGTACGTTTGAGTTTGTTTGAACGTATTCATTATAATTATTGTACAACATGGTATAAGAATGCAACTGAAACTGATTATAGTCCTCAGTCCAGGTTCAGAAGCTGCTGCTGCATCCTATTGAAGGCATTTCTTTTTATACTCCACTAAAATGCAACAAAGAAAGGGTTTGCTTCACGTCGTCTCTGTCACTGCACGATGCAGCAGCTTCAGATCGGAGTCGTCTTGTTAGTGAGCTACTTTTGTAGCAACACTATTTTTATATAATGCAAAGAAAGAGTCTCTTCTTTGTCCTGTGTCACATGTGGCAGCCCGGTTCAATGCTTCTTCAGACATGACCCACTGTGACTGTGGATACACTCCGATGACCATTACATGTATGATCTGTGTGTGTAATGTGTATATGTAAAGCGCTTTGAGAGTCTTTGATAAAGCGCTATAATAAATATAAGGATTATTATTATTATTATTACTCCGTATCAACACACTGCTGTCACTTCAGCGAAATACTTGTATGTGTGTAGACTAGAAAGAGGTGAGATAAAGGACCTGCAGTATTTTATGAAGTATTCTTCGTACAGAGTCCGTTCTATTCAGGTAGAAGTGTGTATTCACCGGGCAGCAGGCTGTCCGTAACGCCTCTACGTGGACCGGCAGATCTCAGCAGACTGGCCACTTTAAAAGTAGCTCTCAGTTCAAAAAGGTTGATCTAGATGATAGGAAAGGAGGTTTCAAGCTTCCTTTAGCTTAGGAACCACAGGACCTCCCTCACCGAGAGGAGAGGAGAACATGCTGCCCCACAATGCATTGCAGCCGCAGCATTTGCCGTCACTCAGCAGTCGGCCGTTCACGGAAACAACCGATTATGAGGAGAAATGATATCATGAAAGTTACGGTGCTTGTTAAGCTTTTTAAAGCGTAGGTGGTGAGTTGCAAAGTGCTTTGTTCTGAACGTTCATCAGTATTATAACAAAGAGAGAAATGTGAACGTTAGTTTTCACTGAAATGATCAAATAAAGTCTCTCAGTCTTCACTGAGCTGTGTGGGGTTTGTTCAGCTTCTAGAGATGTCTGAGTGGTGATACACTCAGAGACAGATGTTCAGGACTAACGTCTATAATAAATACATCTGTACTGATTTATCTTTCCATCAATCATACGTGTTGGATCATTGGTGTTAACGTGGACCGGAGGGAGAGGGGGACGAGCAGAAGTTTCACTTTCCTTTTTATTTCAGTTCCAGCTTTGGTCCTGAAGAATCTGTTTCTCTTTGTCCTCGTTCATAAAGCAAAGCAGCAGCATCAGAGCACGGAGCAGAGTCTCTGGAGGAGTCCCTCGTTCTTATTGAGCATCCATGTTTGTAGTCCGCTGGATAGAAAGCTGTAGTTTCCATGGTTACCCCACAGCAGCAGACGCACATTCAGGACGTCCGCTGGCGCATCAGAAACACGTCGGATAGTGAAGTGCAGTCGATTCTCTAAAGCACCGCAGTCTCTTCTCCTAAGTCCTTTTGGATTCTCCTATCCACTATTCCTTAACCCGTGACCTTCCACTCAGAGGAGGGGAGGAGACGAGAGGAGCTGATTTTTGGACTATTGGGCCGCAACCATGCAATCCTCCTAACCTCTTCTTCTTCTGTGGTAGCCTCCTAACATCCTCCTCTTCTTCTGTAGCTTCCAGGACTTTGAGCTGCAGTCCTCCCACCGCTGCTCGTCTGATTGGCTGTCGGTGGGAAGCTTCAGGTCTCTGGAGGGTCTGAAGGTCTGTGGCTCCTCTCTGCCGCCCCCCTTCATCTCTACCCAGGACCAGGTCTGGATCCACTTCATCTCCAACAGAGACTCTGACACTGGGAAGGGCTTCAGACTGAGCTACGTCACTGGTGAGGGGATCTGGATTATAAGAGATCTGGATTATAAGAGATCTGGATTATATGAGATCTGGATTATAAGAGATCTGGATTATATGAGATCTGGATTATAAGAGATCTGGATTATATGAGATCTGGATTATAAGAGATCTGGTTTATATGAGATCTGGATTATATGAGATCTGGATTATAAGAGATCTGGATTATATGAGATCTGGATTATAAGAGATCTGGTTTATATGAGATCTGGATTATAAAAGATCTGGATTATAAGAGATCTGGATTATATGAGATCTGGATTATAAGAGATCTGGATTATATGAGATCTGGATTATATGAGATCTGGATTATAAGAGATCTGGATTATAAAAGATCTGGATTATATGAGATCTGGATTATATGAAATCAGGATTATAGATCTGGATTATATGAGATCAGGATTATAGATCTGGTTTATATGAGATCTGGATTATATGAAATCAGGATTATAGATCTGGATTATATGAGATCTGGATTATAAGAGATCTGGATTATATGAGATCTGGATTATATGAGATCAGGATTATAGATCTGGATTATATGAGATCAGGATTATAGATCTGGTTTATATGAGATCTGGATTATAGATCTGGATTATATGAGATCAGGATTATAGATCTGGTTTATAGATCTGGTTTATATGAGATCTGGTTTATATGAGATCTGGATTATATGAGATCTGGATTATATGAGATCTGGTTTATATGAGATCTGGATTATATGAGATCTGGATTATAGATCTGGATTATATGAGATCTGGATTATATGAGATCTGGATTATAGATCTGGATTATATGAGATCTGGATTATATGAGATCAGGATTATAGATCTGGATTATAGATCTGGTTTATATGAGATCAGGATTATAGATCTGGATTATATGAGATCTGGATTATATGAGATCAGGATTATAGATCTGGATTATATGAGATCAGGATTATAGATCTGGTTTATATGAGATCTGGATTATAGATCTGGATTATAGATCAGGATTATAGATCTGGATTATATGAGATCTGGATTATAGATCTGGATTATATGAGATCAGGATTATATGAGATCAGGTCATAGATGTTGAATTCCCCTCAGGTTCCGTCTCGGCACCAGGATGTGATGTGGACCAGTTCCACTGTTCTAATGGGAAGTGCGTCCCTGACTGGTGGCGCTGTAACTCGATGGATGAATGTGGAGACAACTCCGACGAGGAGCTGTGCCTCGACTCCCCCCTCTCCTTCACCCCCTGTGGCCTGCACCAGTTCCCCTGCCTGTCCAGGTACACCCGCATCTACACCTGCCTGCCCCACAGCCTGCGCTGCGACGGGACCATCGACTGCCAGGTAACCCCACCTGTAGACACTATGCCACACACACCTGTAGACACTATGACACACCTGTAGACACTATGACACACCTGTAGACACTATGACACACACACCTGTAGACACTATGACACACACACCTGTAGACACTATGACACACCTGTAGACACTATGACACACCTGTAGACACTATGACACACCTGTAGACACTATGACACACACACCTGTAGACACTATGACACACCTGTTGACACTATGACACACCTGTAGACACTATGACACACACACCTGTAGACACTATGACACACCTGTAGACACTATGACACACACACCTGTAGACACTATGACACACCTGTAGACACTATGACACACACACCTGTAGACACTATGACACACACACCTGTAGACACTATGACACACCTGTAGACACTATGACACACCTGTAGACACTATGACACACCTGTAGACACTATGCCACACACACCTGTAGACACTATGACACACCTGTAGACACTATGACACACACACCTGTAGACACTATGACACACCTGTAGACACTATGACACACACACCTGTAGACACTATGACACACCTGTAGACACTATGACACACACACCTGTAGACACTATGACACACCTGTAGACACTATGACACACACACCTGTAGACACTATGACACACACACCTGTAGACACTATGACACACCTGTAGACACTATGACACACCTGTAGACACTATGACACACCTGTAGACACTATGCCACACACACCTGTAGACACTATGCCACACACACCTGTAGACACTATGACACACCTGTAGACACTATGACACACACACCTGTAGACACTATGACACACCTGTAGACACTATGACACACACACCTGTAGACACTATGACACACCTGTAGACACTATGACACACACACCTGTAGACACTATGACACACCTGTAGACACTATGACACACACACCTGTAGACACTATGACACACCTGTAGACACTATGACACACCTGTAGACACTATGACACACACACCTGTAGACACTATGACACACCTGTAGACACTATGACACACACACCTGTAGACACTATGACACACACACCTGTAGACACTATGCCACACACACACCTGTAGACACTATGACACACCTGTAGACACTATGCCACACACACCTGTAGACACTATGACACACACACCTGTAGACACTATGACACACCTGTAGACACTATGACACACACACCTGTAGACACTATGACACACCTGTAGACACTATGACAGTAGACACTGACGTGTGTGTGTGTGTGTGTGTGTGTGTGTGTGTGTGTGTGTGTGTGTGTGTGTGTGTGTGTGTGTGTGTGTGTGTGTGTGTGTGTGTGTGTGTGTGTGTGTGTGTGTGTGTGTGTGTGTGTGTGTGTGTGTGTGTGTGTGTGTGTGTGTGTGTGTGTGTGTGTGTGTGTGTGTGTGTGTGTGTGTGTGTGTGTGTGTGTGTGTGTGTGTGTGTGTAGGACCTGGGGGACGAGATAGACTGTGAGGTCCCGTCCTGTGGAGAGAGACTCAGGAACTTCTACGGCTCCTTCAGCTCCCCCAACTACCCCGACTTCTACCCCCCGGGCAGCAACTGCTCCTGGACCATCGACACGGGCGACCCCCGCAAGGTGAGGCCCCCACCCGACTCCCCTCACCCTGTTCAGCCGCAGCCCCCGCACGACTCCCCTCACCCTGTTCAGCCGCAGCCCCCGCACGACTCCCCTCACCCTGTTCAGCCGCAGCCCCCGCACGACTCCCCTCACCCTGTTCAGCCGCAGCCCCCACCCGACTCCCCTCACCCTGTTCAGCCGCAGCCCCCGCACGACTCCCCTCACCCTGTTCAGCCGCAGCCCCCGCACGACTCCCCTCACCCTGTTCAGCCGCAGCCCCCGCACGACTCCCCTCACCCTGTTCAGCCGCAGCCCCCGCACGACTCCCCTCACCCTGTTCAGCCGCAGCCCCCCGCACGACTCCCCTCACCCTGTTCAGCCGCAGCCCCCGCACGACTCCCCTCACCCTGTTCAGCCGCAGCCCCCGCACGACTCCCCTCACCCTGTTCAGCCGCAGCCCCCGCACGACTCCCCTCACCCTGTTCAGCCGCAGCCCCCGCACGAAGCCGTGTCTCAGGGCTTCTCAACATTTAAAACCTACGAGTCATTCCCGCGTAACGGGAGAGTCTGCGCTCACTGACGATACGAACCATCTTCACCGAAACAAACACACGTCTCACGAGAAGCGTCTCAATGAGCCCGAGCGAGACGATGCTCACGCCTTAGCTCAGAACTCTACGTG
>NW_027262758.1:0-23651 GCF_902827115.2 Pseudochaenichthys georgianus | reverse complement strand
GAGTCTCGGCGTGTTGATGAGTCTGGGCGTGTTGAGAGTCTGGGCGGTTGAGAGTCTGGGCGTGTTGAGAGTCTGGGGCGTGTTGAGAGTCTGGGGCGTGTTGGGCGTGTTGTGAGTCTGGGCGTGTTGAGAGTCTGGGCGTGTTGAGAGTCTGGGCGTGTTGTGAGTCTGGGCGTGTTGAGAGTCTGGGCGTGTTGGGCGTGTTGAGAGTCTGGCATGTTTGAGAGTCTGGGCGCGTTGGGAGTCTGGGCGTGTTGAGAGTCTGGGGCGTGTTGAAGTCTGGGCGTGTTGAGAGTCTGGGCGCGCTGAGAGTCTTGCTGTGCGTGTTGGCGTGTTGAGAGTCTGGGCATGTTGAGAGTCTGGGCGCGTTGGGAGTCTGGGCGTGTTGAGATTCTGGGCGTGTTGAGAGTCTGGGCGTGTTGAGAGTCTGGGCGTGTTGAGAGTCTGGGCGTGGTATGGGTGTGTTGAGAGTCCTGGGCGTGTTGGGCGTGTTGAGAGTCTGGGCGTGTTGAGAGTCTGGGCGCGTGGAGAGTCCTGGGCGTGTTGAGAGTCGGGCGTGTTGAGAGTCTGGGCGTGTTGAGAGTCTGGGCGTGTTGAGAGTCTGGCGTGTTGGGGCGTGTTTGATAGTCTGGGCGTTTAGAGTCTCGGCGTGTTGTGAGTCTGGGCGTGTTGAGAGTCTGGGCTTGTTGAGAGTCTGGGGCGCAGCGCTGAGAGTCTGGGCGTGTTGAGAGTCTGGGCGTGTTGAGAGTCTGGGCGTGTGGGGCGTGTTGGAGTCTGGGCGTGTTGAGAGTCTGGGCGTGTTGAGAGTCTGGGCGTGTTTGAGTCCTGGCGTGTTGAGAGTCTGGGCGTGTTGGGCGTGTTGAGAGTCTGGGCATGTTGAGAAGTCTGGGCGCGTTGGGAGTTCGGCGCGTTGGAGAGTCTGGGGCGTGTTAGAGTCTGGGCGTGTTAGAGTTGAGAGTCTGGGCGTGTTGAGAGTCTGGGCGTGTTGGGCGGGTTGAGAGTCTGGGCGTGTTGAGAGTCTGGGCGTGTTGAGAGTCTGGGCGCGCTGAGAGTCTGGGCGTGTTGGGCGTGTTGAGAGTCTGGGCATGTTGAGAGTCTGGGCGCGTTGGGAGTCTGGGCGTGTTGAGAGTCTGGGCGTGTTGAGAGTCTGGGCGTGTTGAGAGTCTGGGCGTGTTGAGAGTCTGGGCGTGTTGAGAGTCTGGGCGTGTTGGCGTGTTGAGAGTCTGGGCGTGTTGAGAGTCTGGGCGTGTTGAGAGTCTGGGCATGTTGAGAGTCTGGGCGTGTTGAGAGTCTGGGCGTGTTGAGAGTCTGGGCGTGTTGAGAGTCTGGGCGTGTTGGGCGTGTTGAGAGTCTGGGCGTGTTGAGAGTCTGGGCGTGTTGGACGTGTTGAGAGTCTGGGCGTGTTGGGCGTGTTGAGAGTCTGGGCGTGTTGAGAGTCTGGGCGTGTTGAGAGTCTGGGCGTGTTGAGAGTCTGGGCGTGTTGAGAGTCTGGGCGTGTTGAGAGTCTAGGCGCGTTGGGAGTCTGGGCGCGTTGAGAGTCTGGGCGTGTTGAGAGTCTGGGCGTGTTGTGAGTCTGGGCGTGTTGAGAGTCTGGGCGTGTTGAGAGTCTGGGCGTGTTGGGCGTGTTGAGAGTCTGGGCGTGTTGAGAGTCTGGGCGCGCTGAGAGTCTGGGCGTGTTGAGAGTCTGGGCGTGTTGGGCGTGTTGAGAGTCTGGGCGTGTTGAGAGTCTGGGCGTGTTGGGCGTGTTGAGAGTCTGGGCGTGTTGAGAGGCTGGGCGTGTTGACAGTCTGGGCGTGTTGAGAGTCTGGGCGTGTTGGGCGTGTTGAGAGTCTGGGCATGTTGAGAGTCGGGGCGTGTTGAGAGTCTGGGCGTGTTGAGAGTCTGGGCGTGTTGGGCGTGTTGAGAGTCTGGGCGTGTTGAGAGTCTGGGCGTGTTGGGCGTGTTGAGAGTCTGGGCGTGTTGAGAGTCTGGGCGTGTTGACAGTCTGGGCGTGTTGGGCGTGTTGAGAGTCTGGGCGTGTTGGGCGTGTTGAGAGTCTGGGCGTGTTGAGAGTCTGGGCGTGTTGAGAGTCTAGGCGCGTTGGGAGTCTGGGCGTGTTGAGAGTCTGGGCGTGTTGAGAGTCTGGGCGTGTTGAGAGTCTGGGCGTGTTGAGAGTCTGGGCGTGTTGAGAGTCTGGGTGTGTTGAGAGTCTGGGTGTGTTGAGAGTCTGGGCGTGTTGAGAGTCTGGGCATGTTGAGATTCTGGGCGTGTTGAGAGTCTGGGTGTGTTGAGAGTCTGGGCGCGTTGAGAGTCTGGGCGTGTTGAGAGTCTGGGTGTGTTGAGAGTCTGGGCGTGTTGAGAGTCTGGGCGTGTTGAGAGTCTGGGCGTGTTGAGAGTCTGTGGGCGTGTTGGGCGTGTTGAGAGTCTGGGTGTGTTGAGAGTCTGGGCGTGTTGAGAGTCTGGGCGTGTTGAGAGTCTGGGCGTGTTGAGAGTCTGGGCGTGTTGGGCGTGTTGAGAGTCTGGGGCGTGTTGAGAGTCTGGGCGTGTTGAGAGTCTGGGCGTGTTGAGAGTCTGGGCGTGTTGAGAGTCTGGGCGTGTTGGGCGTGTTGAGAGTCTGGGCATGTTGAGAGTCTGGGCGTGTTGAGAGTCTGGGCGTGTTGAGAGTCTGGGCGTGTTGGGCGTGTTGAGAGTCTGGGCGTGTTGGAGAGTCTGGGCGTGTTGGGCGTGTTGAGAGTCTGGGCGTGTTGAGAGTCTGGGCGTGTTGGGCGTGTTGAAGAGTCTGGGCGTGTTGAGAGTCCTGGGCGTGTTGACAGTCTGGGCGTGTTGGGCGTGTTGAGAGTCTGGGGCGTGTTGGGCGTGTTGAGAGTCTGGGCGTGTTGAGAGTCTGGGCGTGTTGAGAGTCTAGGCGCGTTGGAGAGTCTGGGCGTGTTTGAGAGTCTGGGCGTGTTGAGAGTCTGGGCGTGTTGAGAGTCTGGGCGTGTTGAGAGTCTGGGCGTGTTGAGAGTCTGGGCGTGTTGGGCGTGTTGAGAGTCTGGGTGTGTTGAGAGTCTGGGCGTGTTGAGAGTCTGGGTGTGTTGAGAGTCTGGGCGCGTTGAGAGTCTGGGCGTGTTGAGAGTCTGGGTGTGTTGAGAGTCTGGGCGTGTTGAGAGTCTGGGCGTGTTGAGAGTCTGGGCGTGTTGGGAGTCTGGGCGTGTTGAGAGTCTGGGCGTGTTGGCGTGTTGAGAGTCTGGGCGTGTTGAGAGTCTGGGCGTGTTGAGAGTCTGGGTGTGTTGAGAGTCTGGGCGCGTTGAGAGTCTGGGCGTGTTGAGAGTCTGGGCGTGTTGAGAGTCTGGGCGCGTTGAGAGTCTGGGCGTGTTGAGAGTCTGGGCGTGTTGAGAGTCTGGGCGCGTTGAGAGGCTGGGCGTGTTGAGAGTCTGGGCGTGTTGAGAGTCTGGGCGTGTTGTGAGTCTGGGCGTGTTGAGAGTCTGGGCGTGTTGAGAGTCTGGGCGTGTTGAGAGTCTGGGCGTGTTGTGAGTCTGGGCGTGTTGAGAGTCTGGGCGTGTTGAGAGTCTGGGCGTGTTGAGAGTCTGGCGTGTTGAGAGTCTGGGTGTGTTGAGAGTCTGGGCGTGTTGGGAGTCTGGGCGTGTTGAGAGTCTGGGCGTGTTGTGAGTCTGGGCGTGTTGAGAGTCTGGGCGCGCTGAGAGTCTGGGCGTGTTGAGAGTCTGGGCGTGTTGGGCGTGTTGAGAGTCTGGGCGTGTTGGGCGTGTTGAGAGTCTGGGCGTGTTGGGCGTGTTGAGAGTCTGGGCGTGTTGAGAGTCTGGGCGTGTTGTGAGTCTGGGCGTGTTGAGAGTCTGGGCGTGTTGAGAGTCTGGGCGCGCTGAGAGTCTGGGCGTGTTGAGAGTCTGGGCGTGCTGAGAGTCTGGGCGTGTTGAGAGTCTGGGCGTGTTGGGCGTGTTGGGCGTGTTGAGAGTCTGGGCGTGTTGAGAGTCTCGGCGTGTTGTGAGTCTGGGCGTGTTGAGAGTCTGGGCGTGTTGGGCGTGTTGAGAGTCTGGGCGTGTTGAGAGTCTGGGCGTGTTGGGCGTGTTGAGAGTCTGGGCGTGTTGGGCGTGCTGAGAGTCTGGGCGTGTTGAGAGTCTGGGCGTGTTGAGAGTCTCGGCGTGTTGTGAGTCTGGGCGTGTTGAGAGTCTGGGCGTGTTGGGCGTGTTGAGAGTCTGGGCGTGTTGAGAGTCTGGGCGTGTTGAGAGTCTGGGCGTGTTGAGAGTCTGGGTGTGTTGAGAGTCTGGCGTGTTGTGAGTCTGGGCGTGTTGAGAGTCTGGGCGTGTTGGGCGTGTTGAGAGTCTGGGCATGTTGAGAGTCTGGGCGTGTTGAGAGTCTGGGCGTGTTGGGCGTGTTGAGAGTCTGGGCGTGTTGGGCGTGTTGAGAGTCTGGGCGTGTTGAGAGTCTGGGCGTGTTGGGCGTGTTGAGAGTCTGGGCGTGTTGAGAGTCTGGGCGTGTTGAGAGTCTGGGCGTGTTGGGCGTGTTGAGAGTCTGGGCGTGTTGAGAGTCTGGGCGTGTTGAGAGTCTGGGCGTGTTGGGCGTGTTGAGAGTCTGGGCGTGTTGAGAGTCTGGGCGTGTTGGGCGTGTTGAGAGTCTGGGCGTGTTGAGAGTCTGGGCGTGTTGAGAGTCTGGGCGTGTTGGGCGTGTTGAGAGTCTGGGCGTGTTGAGAGTCTGGGCGTGTTGAGAGCTGTACATACACGAAAGGGGAGTTAGTCGGTTCTGTAAGAGCCAGCATGCGGGACCGGCTTTACAAGGTTTCGGTGAGTAACACGAGTGCAATGTGCAGGGCCGGACTGGGACAATAAGTCAGGCCGGGAATGAAACACCCAGCTAGGCCACTACCAGTTTTCTTTTGTGCCATTTTCCTGGATTTATCTGTCAATATTTACAGCGTTGCTGCCCATAGTGATAGCCCTAAACTTTAAATCTACTACCCCAGAATAAACATATGGACATGGGTTACTATTTAAAAAAAATGTGCAAATCTATTTAGGAACCTATCCATGTGAACATATTTTAAGTGGAGGTGGACCTCAAATCCTCTAGGGGGTTCGGGGGCATGCACACCCGATAAGATTTTTTTTTTTTAAATGTTGGACTTAAATGCATCAATCTGCACTTTGAGGGGGAAATAAAGAGACTACACCCATATGAAACATAACTGTATACATTTAAATAATCATAAAATCATAAGAACATGGCCATAACCAATAACATACCATTTCCAATATGAAAAAACATTGAAACTTGTTTATTTGTTTTTGGTTCATTTATAGTTGTGAGTGCGTCTGTGCTCCTGAACCAGCCTCACCTGTCTCCCTCCTCTCCCCCTGCTCCTCTCCCCCCTCTCCCCCTGCTCCTCTTTGAGGCAGCAGCAAAGACTAGTTTTAGCTCTCAACAAGTTTATAAAGTTTATCTTACCTTTTTACCGTAGTTAACTTTTTTTTTTTAATATTCATGCGCCCGCTCTCAGAGTGTTTCTCAGAG
This sequence comes from Pseudochaenichthys georgianus, assembly GCF_902827115.2. NCBI lineage: Eukaryota > Metazoa > Chordata > Actinopteri > Perciformes > Channichthyidae > Pseudochaenichthys > Pseudochaenichthys georgianus. Next base: position 18,170 of record NW_027262758.1, on the reverse strand, counting down.
TGGCAGCGCGTGTGTCTGATGGACAGATGGATGTGTCATCCCAGGAACAGTGTCTTGCGCTCCAGTCAGAGCTGCGGGAACTCCTGTTGAAAGAGGCTATTTCCAGGGTTCCTCAAGGGGAAGAAAATCAGGTGCTGGAATGTGTTCACCAGGACGACTGGTTCACTTCCACCTGAAGGATGCATACTTCCATCTGAAGGATGCATACTTCCACCCATCATCCCGAAACACAGGAAATTCCTGCGTTTCTCATGTCAGGGAATATCAGACCAGACAATCGTCTGCCGTTCGGATATTTCCTGGCTCCTCCCATTTTTGTGTAGAGAGGCTGGAGCCGCTACACAGAGGAGGGATGAGAGTGTGGTTTCCTCTGGACGACCTGCTATTGGCTGGCTCGCTCCAGGGAGGAAGTCGCTTTACAGACGGTACATCTCGTATCGCATCTGTCATAGCCTGGGTTTCATAATAAATTGGAAGAAGAGCTGTCCTCTTCCCTCTCAGATATTGTTTATCTAGGAATGGAATTAAAGTTAGTATTCCAGCACTTTGCCCCGTTGCTGTACAATCAAACATGTGTTGATTTGCACAGACAACAGGCCACGGCTATGGAAGCAGCCTACCTTAATCGCCAGGGAGAAGTACGATCTGCGCAGCTTCTGAACGCAGCCAGGTGGCTGCTGTTCTGGGCGCGCACACACGTTGCTCTCCATCAGAGCAATGTGTATTCCCGGCGAGTTGAACCGAGGGGCTCGCAGAGCGCAGCAGCCGTGTTAGGCGAGGAGTACGGAGACTCAGACCTGTGTCACAGTGTCACACTGTCACACTGTCACACTGTCTCACTGTCACACTGTCACACTGTCACACTGTCTCACTGTCACACTGTCTCACTGTCACACTGTCACCTGTCTCACTGTCACACTGTCTCACTGTCACACTGTCACACTGTCACACTGTCACAGTGTCACACTGTCTCACTGTCTCACTGTCACACTGTCACACTGTCACAGTGTCACACTGTCTCACTGTCACACTGTCACACTGTCTCACTGTCACACTGTCTCACTGTCACACTGTCTCACTGTCACACTGTCACACTGTCACACTGTCACACTGTCACACTGTCACACTGTCACACTGTCTCACTGTCACACTGTCACACTGTCACAGTGTCACACTGTCTCACTGTCACACTGTCACACTGTCTCACTGTCTCACTGTCTCACTGTCACACTGTCTCACTGTCACACTGTCTCACTGTCACACTGTCACACTGTCACACTGTCTCACTGTCTCACTGTCACACTGTCACACTGTCTCACTGTCACACTGTCACACTGTCACACTGTCACACTGTCACAGTGTCACACTGTCTCACTGTCTCACTGTCACACTGTCACACTGTCACACTGTCACAGTGTCACACTGTCTCACTGTCACACTGTCACACTGTCTCACTGTCACACTGTCTCACTGTCACACTGTCTCACTGTCACACTGTCACACTGTCTCACTGTCACACTGTCACACTGTCACACTGTCTCACTGTCACACTGTCTCACTGTCACACTGTCACACTGTCTCACTGTCACACTGTCTCACTGTCACACTGTCACACTGTCACACTGTCACACTGTCTCACTGTCACACTGTCTCACTGTCACACTGTCACACTGTCACACTGTCTCACTGGCGCCTCAGTGGGACTTGGCTTTGGTGTTACGCGCACTAAAGCAAAGCCCCATTTGAACCTGATCAGGTTCCCCTTAAACTGTGTTCAGCCAAAGTAGCTCTGCTCTTGGCTCCATCAGAGAAAAGGGTGAGTGATTGTCTGCTCTCTCTGTGGCTCCGTCATGTCTCCGGATCCAAGGAGATGCAGCTCAGCTGTTTTACGCCCTAACCCGGCTTCATGCCTAAGGTCATCACAACTCTTTTAGGTCGAGAGTGATCACCTGGCTGGCTTATTCCCCCCTCCACACAGGTCGGAGGAAGAAGCCACGTCTCATCTCCTCTGTCCTGTGCGCGAGCTGTCTTGCTATGTGGCGCGTTCTCAGCGCCTGGTTGTGCACTATAGAGAGCGCTCGATCGGGCAGCCTCTGTCTGCACGACGGCTGTCACACTGGCTGTGTGAGGCGGTGTCGCAGGCATATGTCTCCTCTGGGGTGGAGCCCCCGGAGAACATCAGTGCGCACTCCACCAGAGGAATGTCCTCCTCCACGGCTTTGCACGGAGGAATGTCAGTGGAAGATATTTGCACTGCTGCATCTTGGTCTTCCCCTGTTCATGTATTCATTTGTATTTGAGGGATGTCTCCAACTCCTCTCTGACGCACCCTGTACGGAGTGTCCTGGCAGAGTGAGTGACGTCAGGGAGCCAGCTGGGCGCCCTCTACCTGTCTGACACACAGAGAGCTGCTGTTCCCCCTCTTTTTGTCACTGGGCAAAGTATGACCTTCGTCTCTACTTTCTCACAGCAGCAGGTTTGTATTGTTCCCAGCCTTCCTATTTATACCGGAAGGGAGCCCGAGGGTGGGGCCCACCTCGTGGGTGGGCGTGGACTACAAGTGTTTCAGTGCTGCGCGGGTGCGCAGGGGGAGTACCCAATAGCGATAGCCTTAGAGGGCGAAGCCAATACTCATAGAAGCTGGAGTTACAGTAGGTAACCTCAGGTCCTCCCGATGGCCAGTCCGGGACTGGCAATGTGTAACGCTAATGTCAGCTAGCTAACATTAGCTAACAAGGTACACTCCCATGTTTTGTTTTAGTTGCTCTTCAGATTGAAGCGGCCAGTTGTGTCATTTGAGTTTATTTGCTGTGTGTAGATTCAAGGATTTTGGTTATCTTGTCAATTTGTTTGGTTATCCAGGCACAGCTGTGTGTGACTCCCTCTGGTACACTGGTATGTGTTTTCCTAATGTAGAGAGCGTTGATTTAATTAATAAACTACACACTGAGTCTAGATCCTGACCATCCTTTTTTTTGTTGATCAAATGTTTTCATTATTAAGACCTGGTCTGCCAGCAGGATGCCCTCCACTTTCCATCCAGCGAAATACACAATGGAGCCCTCAAAGCGCTCCACCAACCCCGCCACCCTTTTAAACATGGCCTGATCAGGAAGCCCTGTTTCCATTCGGATGACATCATCAGGTAAGCCTGCTGCTGAATATTTTGCCTTTCTCTTACAATTATCCCCTGCCAGTTCTTCGGAATAACTGGACTGCATGCTGGAGGGTCCCGGTTCGACGTCGGTGTCTGAGGACTGCACGCTGGAGGGTCCAGGTTCTGCGTCTGAGGACTGCACGCTGGAGGGTCCAGGTTCGGCGTCTGAGGACTGCACGCTGCAAGGTCCAGGTTCGGCGTCTGAGGACTGCACGCTGGAGGGTCCAGGTTCGGTGTCTGAGGACTGCACGCTGGAGGGTCGGGGTCGATGCCTGCAGACTGCGCGCTGGAGGGTCCAGGTTCGGCGTCTGAGGACTGCACGCTGGAGGGTCCAGGTTCGGCGTCTGAGGACTGCACGCTGGAGGGTCCGGGTTCGGCGTCTGAGGACTGCACGCTGGAGGGTCCGGGTTCGGCGTCTGAGGACTGCACGCTGGAGGGTCCGGGTTCGGCGTCTGAGGACTGCACGCTGGAGGGTCCGGGTTCGGCGTCTGAGGACTGCACGCTGGAGGGTCCGGGTTCGGCGTCTGAGGACTGCACGCTGGAGGGTCCGGGTTTGGCGTCTGAGGACTGCACGCTGGAGGGTCCGGGTTCGGCGTCTGAGGATTGCACGCTGGAGGGTCCGGGTTTGGCGTCTGAGGACTGCACGCTGGAGGGTCCGGGTTTGGCGTCTGAGGACTGCACGCTGGAGGGTCCGGGTTCGGCGTCTGAGGACTGCACGCTGGAGGGTCCGGGTTCGGCGTCTGAGGACTGCACGCTGGAGGGTTCGGGGTCAGTGCCTATGTATAATTTTTCCGGAATAAGGTCCCATGGAGGCTCCCGGAAGGGGAGGGACTTCGCCTCTCTGTAGCGGGCCCTCTGTGAATGTCGAGAGGGACCAACAAGCCCTCCCGTCTTCACAGTAACTCGCAGAGACGGCATTTAACCCTTCACATTCCAACAGAAACTGAACAGGCAGATTCGAAGGATTTATCTATTTGGAAATGTTATTTTAAATACATTTACATCAAGTTATTTAGGTAAAACTAATGAAACATTTAACAAAAAAAATATATTGAAAAAAACATTTAAATATATATTTTTTAATGTTTTCAAATATTATTTTTTAGAATATCTTAGGCCCTCGCAGAGGGCCAGAGGGCCCTGACGGCTCGCCACTGGTACATCAGGTTTCATAGAGCCAAAAAATGTCAAGTGCTACTCAACTGGCTTTAGAGGAGCCAGCCCTTTGTTAGTATATAAGTGCTTTGTTAGCAGTTCTATCCTCGAGGTGGAGTCGAAGGAGATGAGCTTCAGTCTGGAAGGTGTGTGAGCTTTCTGCTGTCCTGATGTCAGTGGGAGCTCGTTCCACCATCTTGGAGCCAGGACAGCAAACCCACGTGTTCCTGCTGATGGAACTTGGGTCCCCCTCGCAGCGAGGGTGCAGCGAGTCGTCTGGCTGATGCAGAGCGGAGTGCACGTGCTGGGGTGCACGGTTTAACCATGTCCTGGATGTAGGAAGGGCCAGATCCATTCACAGCATGGTACGCAAGCACCAGGGTCTTGAAGTGGATTCTAGCAGTTACCGGAAGCCAGTGGAGGGAGCGGAGGAGCGGGTGGTGTGGAACATTCAGGAAGGTTGAAGACCAGACAAGCCGCTGCATTCTGGATGAGCTGCAGAGGTCGGACGGCACATGCAGGCAGACCAGCCAGTTATTTTATAAATGCAAAGTAGGGTCTCCAGAACATAAACGCTGCCGGATGATAACCTGCATGCGTTTGGACATTTACATAATTAGCATAAATTGCACTAATTAGCATTATAGTCTCTGTTGACAATTATAAAAATGTACTTGGTTGATCTGGACAATTTTGACAGTCCCCTGTAACCAGAGAGGCCAGAGGGTGGGCTGATTGAGACACCTTTTGGGTCGATTTTGAAGTTAACGGTGACTCTGGACAGAATGCTTATATAGTTTTAAAATAATTGTCCACTGTAGGAAATAGTGTTCATCGTGTGCTCAGAACATCCAGAGTCAAATTGCGCCACTTTCTGGTTAAGACTGCATTTCTTTTATCCTGACTGGAGTCCAAAGCCATTTTGTAACTATTGTCTGCATATGTTGAATTTATCGTTCCATTTGACAGAATCAGAAATCCTCAATGTGTCCCGCCACGGGGAAATGCACATGATTACAACAGCGGGTAAAGAAATAAAAAAAATGGCTAAGTATGCACACGTTATTAAAATCAAAATGACACAGGAAGCACCTGGTGGAGGGGGAGGGAGGAGGAGTGATGGGAGCTCCTGATTGGCTGGGAGGAGATCCCAGGATGATGTCACCAGAGTCAACTGTGTGGGGGACAACGAAAACATGACATCTATATCAATATATGTAACCCAGCTCCAGAGCAACGTAACATGATGTTGGATTGCAATATGTTGATGTAATGCTTTTCTTTGATCAAGACAGGATTGAAATGCTGAATATCATAGAATTATTCGTAGTGTTTTGTCTTGTTTGTCTTCGTAATGGTTTCCAGTGTGTATGTTCTTCTGCATGGAGCTAACTTCCTGCCATCACTCCACAAACTAAACACGTTTTACAAATACAAAACACCATCTACAAACTAATGCATTACGTTCTGGAAATTAAAAAACGTCTGTCAGACACACATCACATTGTTCCAATAAATCATATTTAGGGTTTGTGTTCTGTATTTGCTAACCACGCTGTGTTTGGTGTTGAACCATAAGGCATTTGTAGAACTGTTTAGTGGAGTGATGGCAGGAAACGAGCTCCGTACTTCTGGATAGAAATGAGTAGTAAAGCTTGAAATCAAGTTGAATCAATGAATGCATGCGTTAAACCTGTCATCATCAGCTAAATAAAGAATCACATGAATGAATAGAGGACAGGTGAGGCGTACGTGAGATGGAGCGGAGGTTCTGCTCCACGATGCCGACCTTCACCACCTGACACACACACACACACACACACACACACACACACACACACACACACACACACACACACACACCACACACACACACACACACACACCGCACCCACACCACGCACACACACACACACACACCACCCACACACACGCACCACGCACACACAACCACACACACACACACACACACACACACACACACACACACACACCACACACCCACGCACGCACGCACGCACGCACCCACACACACACCACACACACACACGCACGCACGCACGCACCACACACACACACACAACACACCCACACACACACACACCACACACACACACACCCACACACCACGCACGCACACACACCCACACACACACACACACACACGCACCCGCACGCACAACACGCCCACACACACACACACACACACCCACCCAAGCACGCACGCACGCACACACCACACACACACACCACACACACACACAACACACACACCCACACACACACACACCCCACAAACGCACGCACGCACACACACACACACACACACAAACACACACACACGCACGCACGCACACACACACCCACCCACGCACACACAGACACACACACACCACACACACACACACACACCACACACACAAACACACACACACACACACACCCACACGCACGCACGCACGCACACACACACACACACACACACACACACACCACACACACACACACCCCCCCCCCCCCACACACACACACAAACACACACACACACACAACACACACACACACACACACACACACACACACACACACACACACACACACACACACACCACACACACCACACACACACACACCACACACACACACACACACACACACGCACACAACACAGTTTGGATTATGTTCTAAGATGTAAAAGGTTAATTCACAGTTCTGTAGTACTTGACATTTCCTCTTACCCCGATAAAAGGAACAAACTTCTGACAGTAGTCGTCGTCGGGGCTGAAGAACAAAATCAGATTCAATCAGAAATGTGAAATATGAACAAATCAAACCGTCTCTATCCTTTCCGTCTCACTGTGATCCCCTCTGATGTCCACTAGAGGCTGCTGTGGCTAACTCTGCACTCAAGACGTTTGCATTCTAATTTCAGTAGATATTTCTTTCGCTGGCATGAAGTCAACAGTGTTACTTCTTGACAGACCCTCACTGTGCAGCTGTAATGAACTGAGCTCTGGTTCTGACCTCTTGTGTTTGCAGGTCAGCATGGCCTCTGATATGGGACACAGGTGAGAGACAGCCGCTCCGCTCAGGTACTGAGACACTCGCCCTGCGACACCCACGGGATCTGTCCAGCAGAGAGCACAGTTTAGACAGATGGTGCATTCAGGGCCTGTGTCATAGAGCACCATCATCCCAGCCTCCCTCAGCGCTGAACACAAATGCTCCCAGCTCTTTTATTAAGGTTTCTATGACAGTCTTGAAAAGATAGGACCTCTCTAGCGGCTTCTGCTGGACAAAGTAGCATCAACTGTTTTTTTATTATCAATTTCTCTGTGTTTGACTTTGCCTTTGAGCACCAACTTGAAGACGCTTGCTTTCACATACTTACGTATATATAATACCTTGCTTTATATCTTGTTATTGTTCATTTGTAAATTCAAAATGTCTTTTTTCTACTTTCTTGTTTATTTCTTTTAATTTGTATTGTACAATGCCATGTCTTTTTATGCTGCAACACAAACATTTAAACTACTTCTTATCTTGTCTTTCACTTTGTGTGGCTCTGTCGGACAGCTAAAAAGCTAAATCAAATGTCCGCCGACCAAGGTCAGAGGCGCTACAGGTCAGAGGTCAGAGGCGCTACAGGTCAGAGGTCAGAGGTGCTACAGGTCAGAGGCGCTGCGGGTCAGAGGTCAGAGGCGCTACAGGTCAGAGGTCAGAGGCGCTACAGGTCAGAGGTCAGAGGTGCTACAGGTCAGAGGCGCTGCGGGTCAGAGGTCAGAGGCGCTACAGGTCAGAGGTCAGAGGTGCTACAGGTCAGAGGCGCTACAGGTCAGAGGTCAGAGGCGCTACAGGTCAGAGGTCAGAGGTGCTACAGGTCAGAGGCGCTACAGGTCAGAGGCGCTACAGGTCAGAGGCGCTACAGGTCAGAGGTCAGAGGCGCTACAGGTCAGAGGCGCTACAGGTCAGAGGTCAGAGGCGCTACAGGTCAGAGGTGCTACAGGTCAGAGGCGCTACAGGTCAGAGGTCAGAGGTGCTACAGGTCAGAGGCGCTACAGGTCAGAGGCGCTACAGGTCAGAGGTCAGAGGCGCTACAGGTCAGAGGTCAGAGGCGCTACAGGTCAGAGGCCAGAGGAGCTACAGGTCAGAGGCGCTACAGGTCAGAGGTCAGAGGCGCTACAGGTCAGAGGCGCTACAGGTCAGAGGTCAGAGGCGCTACAGGTCAGAGGCCAGAGGAGCTACAGGTCAGAGGCGCTACAGGTCAGAGGTGCTACAGGTCAGAGGTGCTACAGGTCAGAGGTGCTACAGGTCAGAGGTCAGAGGCGCTACAGGTCAGAGGTGCTACAGGTCAGAGGTCAGAGGCGCTGCAGGTCAGAGGTGCTACAGGTCAGAGGCGCTACAGGTCAGAGGCGCTACAGGTCAGAGGTCAGAGGCGCTGCAGGTCAGAGGTCAGAGGCGCTGCAGATCAGAGGCGCTACAGGTCAGAGGTGCTACAGGTCAGAGGTCAGAGGCGCTACAGGTCAGAGATGCTACAGGTCAGAGGTCAGAGGCGCTACAGGTCAGAGGCGCTACAGGTCAGAGGTCAGAGGCGCTACAGGTCAGAGGTCAGAGGCGCTACAGGTCAGAGGCGCTACAGGTCAGAGGTGCTACAGGTCAGAGGTCAGAGGCGCTACAGGTCAGAGGTCAGTCGTACCCAGAGCAGGAGACTCCACTCGTCCGAACAGATCCCTCCAGTCGGGGTCCATGAACAGGCTGCTGAACCGGCTGTCCAGAGACGCCAGGAACTTAGCCAGAGGGTGGGCTCCTGGGGAGGGTGGAAGGTAAGGTAAGGTAAGGTACGGTAAGGTAAGGTACGTTTATTTTCAGACACAGAGGCAATTCAAAGTGCTTTACATCATCATTAACACTTAACAAGAAGACAACAGAAAGGAACACAATAAATGAACATAATGGAATAACAGATTAATAAAAACCATGCATAAAAGAGATACAGAATATAGTTTAAACATTGTAGAGACTAGGGGCAGATCCAGAGACTAGGCTCAGGTCCAGAGACTAGGGGCCGGTCCAGAGACTAGGCTCAGGTCCAGAGACTAGGGGCCGGTCCAGAGACTAGGCTCAGGTCCAGAGACGAGGGGTCGGTCCAGAGACTAGGGGCACGTTGCTTGATCTTGCCACATTGAGAATTAACGGTCAAACTGTGTGGAAATCTTAAGTTAAGATCACTAACGATACAAATAGCCGTACTAACTGAAATGCATATTGTTAGCTGTGTCTGTTAGCTGTGTCTGTTAGCTGTGTCTGTTAGCTGTGTCTGTTAGCTGTGTACATATGTAATTCAAAATATGATATGAATACATCAGACCATTTAGGTGATAGGAAGTGTATAACATCTATACGCTGTGAGCCCGCCTATACGTACCGATGGGGAGGATGAGGAAGCGGACGTAGTTCTGCCAATCAGGCGTCTTGCTGGCCATCTGCTCCACGAAGCAGCAGAGCACGGTGCTCAGGTAGGTCTGGTCTCCGGCCACCGCCACCTTCAGGGTGGGGGGGGTCTGCGAGTTACAGTTACAGCTGAAACACACATGTACGTCACATCACAATATATTCATATAATACTCAAGATTCATCAGAGAACCTCTCCACGATTCAACTTCAGTGTATGTGTTTGCTTGATTTATTGAGTTGCAGTGATGCACTGATGCTGTCATGAGTCTGCATTTCATCACTTCCTGTCCACTGGTCTGGAGGTCAATAGTTTTCTGAATGTGTTTTTAGTTGTTTTCCTGAAATAAGGTCTCTGGTTAACATAAGCTGAAGAGATGTTAACGTTTTCTTTTACGAAATATAATACGTCAATAAATGCCCCACTGGTGAATTTAAAAACGGAGGTTAGTAACAAGTGTCTAAATTAGACGACTAAACGCCATCACGCCCAACATTAGCCACCTATAGCTTAGCGGTGGTGACGTGAAGTCATGTGACCGTGCTGTAGTTCCTTTATAGCCCAACATTAGCCACCTTTAGCTTAGCGGTGGTGATGTGAAGTCATGTGACCGTGCTGTAGCTCCTTTATAGCCCAACATTAGCCTCCTTTAGCTTAGCGGTGGTGATGTGAAGTCATGTGACCGTGCTGTAGTTCCTTTATAGCCCAACATTAGCCGCCTTTAGCTTAGCATTGGTGACGTGAAGTCATGTGACCGTGCTGTAGTTCCTTTATAGCCCAACATTAGCCGCCTTTAGCTTAGCATTGGTGACGTGAAGTCATGTGACCGTGCTGTAGTTCCTTTATAGCCCAACATTAGCCGCCTTTAGCTTAGCATTGGTGACGTGAAGTCATGTGACCGTGCTGTAGTTCCTTTATAGCCCAACATTAGCCTCCTTTAGCTTAGCGGTGGTGACGTGAAGTCATGTGACCGTGCTGTAGTTCCTTTATAGCCCAACATCAGCCTCCTTTAGCTTAGCGGTGGTGACGTGAAGTTATGTGACCGTGCTGTAGTTCCTTTATAGCCCAACATTAGCCTCCTTTAGCTTAGCGGTGGTGACGTGAAGTCATGTGACCGTGCTCTAGTTCCTTTATAGCCCAACATTAGCCGCCTTTAGCTTAGCGGTGGTGACGTGAAGTCATGTGACCGCGCTGTAGTTCCTTTATAGCCCAACATTAGCCACCTATTGCTTAGCGGTGGTGACGTGAAGTCATGTGACCGTGCTGTAGTTCCTTTATAGCCCAACATTAGCCACCTTTAGCTTAGCGGTGGTGACGTGAAGTCATGTGACCGTGCTCTAGTTCCTTTATAGCCCAACATTAGCCTCCTTTAGCTTAGCGGTGGTGACGTGAAGTCATGTGACCGTGCTGTAGTTCCTTTATAGCCCAACATTAGCCACCTTTAGCTTAGCGGTGGTGACGTGAAGTCATGTGACCGTGCTCTAGTTCCTTTATAGCCCAACATTAGCCTCCTTTAGCTTAGCGGTGGTGACGTGAAGTCATGTGACCGTGCTGTAGTTCCTTTATAGCCCAACATTAGCCACCTTTAGCTTAGCTGTGGTGACGTGAAGTCATGTGACCGTGCTGTAGTTCCTTTATAGCCCAACATTAGCCTCCTTCCGCTTAGCGGTGGTGACGTGAAGTCATGTGACCGCGCTGTAGTTCCTTTATAGCCCAACATTAGCCACCTATAGCTTAGCGGTGGTGACGTGAAGTCATGTGACGTGCTGTAGTTCCTTTATAGCCCAACATTATCCACCTTTAGCTTAGCGGTGGTGACGTGAAGTCATGTGACCGTGCTGTAGTTCCTTTATAGCCCAACATTAGCCACCTTTAGCTTAGCGGTGGTGACGTGAAGTCATGTGACCGTGCTCTAGTTCCTTTATAGCCCAACATTAGCCTCCTTTAGCTTAGCGGTGGTGACGTGAAGTCATGTGACCGTGCTGTAGTTCCTTTATAGCCCAACATTAGCCACCTTTAGCTTAGCGGTGGTGACGTGAAGTCATGTGACCGTGCTCTAGTTCCTTTATAGCCCAACATTAGCCTCCTTTAGCTTAGCGGTGGTGACGTGAAGTCATGTGACCGTGCTGTAGTTCCTTTATAGCCCAACATTAGCCACCTTTAGCTTAGCGGTGGTGACGTGAAGTCATGTGACCGTGCTGTAGTTCCTTTATAGCCCAACATTAGCCTCCTTCCGCTTAGCGGTGGTGACGTGAAGTCATGTGACCGCGCTGTAGTTCCTTTATAGCCCAACATTAGCCACCTATAGCTTAGCGGTGGTGACGTGAAGTCATGTGACCGTGCTGTAGTTCCTTTATAGCCCAATTATTACATTGCATTTAGCTGACGCTTTTATCCAAAGCGACTTACAATAAGTACATTCGACCAGGAAGACACAACCTTGAAGAAAACAGAATCATATAAGTACATCAGGTTTCATAGAGCCAAACATTTCAAGTGCTACTCAACTGGCTATAGATAAGACAGTCCTTTATTAGTATATAAGTGCTCTGTTAGCAGTTCTTTGTTAGTAATTCTATCGCTCGAAGTGGAGTCGAAAGAAATGAGTTTTCAGTCTGGAAGGTGTGTAAGCTTTCTGCTGTCCTGATATCAATGGAGAGCTCATTCCACCATCTTGGGGCCAGGATAGCAAACCCACGTGTTTCTGCTGATGGGAACTTGGGTCCCCCTCGCAGCGAGGGTGCAGCGAGTCGTTTGGCTGATGCAGAGCGGAGTGCACGCGCTGGGGTGTACAGTTTAACCATGTCCTGGATGTAGGAAGGGCCAGATCCATTCGCAGCATGGTACGCAAGTACCATTGTCTTGAAGTGGATTATAGCAGTTACTGGAAGCCAGTGGAGGGAGCGGAGGAGCGGAGTGGTATGGGAACATTTAGGAAGGATGAAGACCAGGCGAGCCGCTGCATTCTGGATGAGCAGCAGAGGTAGGATGGCACATGCAGGTAGACCAGCCAGGAGGGAGTTGCAGTAGTCTAGGCGTGAGATGACAAGAGCCTGGACCAGAACCTGCGTGGCTCTCTGGGTCAGCTGGGGACGCATCCTCCTGATGCTGTAGAGCGTGTATCTGCAGCAGCGGGTTGTAGCAGCGATGTTTGCAGTGAAGGACAGGTTGTTATCTAGGGTCACACCCAGATTCCTTGCAGTCTGAGTCGGGGAAACAACAGAGGGGCCGATGTTGATGGTCAGGTCAAGAGAGGGACAATCTTTTCCCGGAAGGAAAAGCAGTTCAGTTTTGTCAAGGTTGAGCTTGAGGTGATGAGCAGACATCCACTGAGAGATGTCAGCTAGACGAGCAGAGATGCGTGCGACGACCTGGGTCTCTGAGCGGGGGAAGGACAGAATTAATTGGGTGTCGTCAGCGTAGCAGTGGTATGAAAAACCATGCGGGCTAATGACTGATCCGAGCGAGTTTGTGTACAGGGAGAAGAGGAGGGGACCAAGAACAGAGCCCTGAGTGACCCCTGTAGTTAATTGACAAGGGTCGGACTCGGACCCTCTCCAAGTTACCCTGTAGGTGCGGTCTTTGAGGTATGAGGTGAGGAGGGAAAGTGCAGAGCCTGAAACTCCTTGGAGAGTGTGAAGGAGGATCTGATAGTTTACCGTGCCAGCTCTTTACTTCAGTGGTGTTAATATGGGAATAGTATTGAGTGACTTACAATCTCTGGATCCGGCTGAGGATGGCGCTGAAGGCGGCCTGAACGTCAGCGGCCGACACGGTGCAGACGATCGGCTGATCGAAGAGAATCTCCGACAGATACTGTACACAGAGAGGGGACATCATGCATGTTCATTAAAATATCCATCACTCTCATCCCTGTCCAACCTCAGAGCACATTACAACAACTGTGAACATTCATAAACACACCTCCGCCCCTCAAAGACTTGCATCCTTTGGTTACTAAAACCCTTTATGAACACACAGTTAGAAATACACTACATGTATACAGTTTTGTACATTTAACCTTTTTAGACTGTAAGTGTAAATATGCACATTGACATTGAAAGTTATCTCGTTGCACTGTCATCGCTACTACCTCTGCTTTTAACACTCTTATTTATTTATGTGTGTATATTTTTTTACTTCAGTGAGAGTTGCCAAAGAAATGTCGTTGTACTTTGTATGATGACAATAAAGATATATTCTATTATATTCTATATCATACGATTATATTCTATAAAAATACTGATACAGATATCAAAATAATAGTTGTGTGTGTAAGATGTGCCTCTGATGCGATCAGACCTGCCCCTGCCAGTCGGAGGTGTTGATCAGGATGATGGAGTCGGGGATCCGCTCCTCAGAGAACAGGATGTGGTTCAGCTGATCCAGGACCGACTTCCTGGCAGCCTGAGGAGAAAAAGCCTGAGCGTTCAGGTCCCGATCTCCCTTTCTCTGGAACAACTTCCTGTCTTCATCAGGGAGGCAGACAGTGTGTTTAAGACTTTCCTTTTTAATAAAGCCTACAGGTTAGAGCTGGTTTCAGGTCACCTAATGGCTCTCCTCCCGAGCCTTACATTGTATGTTATTTGTTTTCTATTGTTTCTATTGTCTTATTGTTGTGTAGTATCTTGTTTTATTCTTTATGTATTTTATTTGTATTTCATCTTCTATTTTGTCTTTTAATTATTTTCTTGTAATTGTATTTATCTTCTAACACTTTCATCTATGTGTGTTCAACTGTAAAGGCCACTGAGAAATAGCTGTGTTGTGATATTGGGCTATATAAATAAACATTGATTTGAAAAAGATCACACAAAATAAAATGGCTGATTGTGGAAAACCTGTCTGTCCGTCTCACCTGTGGAGGAAGTATCCTGCAGTCCGTGGAAGTCTCACTGTCCATGCTGCTGTGGTTCTGTCTGTCCTTCATGGAGGCTCCCCAAGAGTGGCGAGACAGCTGACATCGTGTCTTACTGAAAACAAACCAATATTACATCCCAGCAGCTTGTTGATACGTACAGGTAGCCTTGTGTGATAGTGTGTGTGTGTGTGTGTGTACCTTGTTGACATGTGTTTTGGGGGCTCAACCTCAACTTCCTGTGCAGAGAAGAAGAAAAAGAGAGTGGGTTTCTGTGTGTGTCTGTGTGTGTGTTTGTGTGTGTGTGTGTGTGTGTGTGTATGTGTCTGGTCAACACTAACCACGGGGCCCGCCTCCTCTTCTCGGATCTCAGACGGTAATCGGGGCCCCTGAGTGGCAGGAATCTCCATTTCCTGTTAACCAGAGATGAGGAAGTACCCAGATACTTTACATCTCTACACATTAGTCCGGCATCCAAAATATTTTCATTACATTCAGGTGAACATGTTATGGGTCAGTTTTACTCACAGTTTGTTGTTTCTGCGTCTGAATCTCACTCTGAGAGCTCGAATGAGAAACCCCGTCAAAGAAAGGCCTGATGGTCAGAAATCAGATAGATTAACATCATTATCCATGAAACATCGGACACTTTATCATCAGAGACGTCCTGTTTATTTAAGCTCCTCTGGTCGTGTTTAAGTGCTGCAGACTTTGGATTCTGGTCATTCTTTTCAGCCTGGACAAAAACCAATACAACAGTGCAACACCTTAAAAAACAACAATTTAATACTGTTTTAACTGGATGCTACTTCACTTCCTTTTATAATACTGCTGCTTATTTTTTCCTATATTTCCACACCAAAGGCATCAAAGAAGGGAGGACACCATCACACACACCTAATTGACTGACTCTAGCACTCACCGTTCTCATAACCCTAATCCTAGCTATTTTCAAAGGGCCCTTGGCCAGGATACCTGACCACAAATTACTCTCTAAGGTTTAACAAGTGTCATTAGGTGAACCTTCAGATAAATAATAAATAACATGCGGTGTTAAATGTTAAAACCAATCTAACACTCACTGTTCGAGAGTTGTAGGTGGATCCCCCCTTTCTTTCTGTTTATCACCCTAACAACAACCCTCAATCAATCACAATGGAGGCCAATGGCAGCAGTATCTAATGAAGCAGCTATAAAAGCCAAACTTGGTGCACATCATCATTGTGAAGAGAAAATAATTAACACCAAATGTTACCACTCTACCATTTACTCTTCAGGAGTTATATGAGGGGCATACCCTTTTTGCTATAATGGATGTCAATGGCAGCTTCATCAAAGGAATAGGCTAGAAGCACCAAACTGGGTAGTCGTCAAAGATGGGAGTACACCATAACACACACCAAATTGCATGACTCTAGCACTCACCATTCTCATAACCCTAACCCTAATCCTAGCTATTTTCAAAGGGCCCTTTGAAAATAGACAGGATATTGGACAGGATATTTGACCACAAATTACTCTCTAAGGTTTAACAAGTGTCATTAGGTGAACCTTCAGATAAATAATATATAACATGTGGTGTTAAATGTTAAAACCAATCTAACACTCACTGTTCGGGAGTTGTAGGTGGATCCCCCCTTTCTTTCAGTTTATCACCCTAACAACAACCCTCAATCAATCACAATGGAGGTCAATGGCAGCAGTATCTAATGAAGCATCTATAAAAGCCAAACTTGGTACACATCAGCAATGAGAGGAGACAATAATTCACACCAAATGTTCCCACTCTACCATTTACTCTTCAGGAGTTATATGAGGGGCATACCCTTTTTGCTATAATGGATGTCAATGGCAGCTTCATCAAAGGAAGAGGCTAGAAACACCAAACTTGGTAGTCATCAAAGAAGGGAGGACACCATAACACACACCAAATTGCATGACTCTAGCACTCACCATTCTCATAACCCTAACCCTAATCCTAGCTATTTTCAAAGGGCCCTTGGGCAGGATACCTGACCACAAATCACTCTCTTAGGTTTAATACGTCTGTTTAAATAGAGCATCAGATAAATAATAAATAACATGGTGTTAAATGTTAAAACCAATCTAACACTCACTCTCCGGGCGTTTTGGGCAGATCACCCTTTTATACTCTTTATCACCCCTATAACCTGAGAAACCCCCACATTCAATACAATGGAGGCCAGTGGCAGCAGTATCTAATGAAGCAGCTATAAAAGCCAAACTTGGTACACATCAGCAATGGGAAGAGACAATAATTAACACCAAATGTTACCACTCTACCATTTACTCTTCAGGAGTTATATGAGAGGCATAGCCTTTTTTTCTATAATGGATGTCAATGGCAGCTTCATCAAAGGAATAGGCTAGAAGCACCAAACTGGGTAGTCGTCAAAGATGGGAGTACACCATAACACACACCAAATTTCATGACTCTAGCACTCACCATTCTCATAACCCTAACCCTAATCCTAGCTATTTTCAAAGGGCCCTTGGCCAGGATACATGACCACAAATTAGTCTCTTAGCTTTAATACGTCTGTTTAAATAGAGCATCAGATAAATAATAAATAACATGGTGTTAAATGTTAAAACCAATCTAACACTCACTCTTCGGGAGTTTTGGGCGGATCACCCCTTTTATACTGTTTATCACCCCTATAACCTGAGAAAAACCCACATTCAATTACAATGTAGGTCAATGGCAGCAGTATCTAATGAAGCATCTATAAAAGCCAAACTTGGTACACATCAGCAATGAGAGGAGACAATAATTCACACCAAATGTTACCACTCTACCATTTACTCTTCAGTAGTTATATGAGGGGCATACCCTTTTTGCTATAATGGATGTCAATGGCAGCTTTATCAAAGGAAGAGGCTAGAAGCACCAAACTGGGTAGTCGTCAAAGATGGGAGTACACCATAATACACACCAAATTGCATGACTCTAGCACGCACCATTCTCATAACCCTAACCCTAATCCTAGCTATTTTCAAAGGGCCCTTTGAAAATAGACAGGATATTGGACAGGATATTTGACCACAAATTACTCTCTAAGGTTTAACAAGTGTCATTAGGTGAACCTTCAGATAAATAATATATAACATGTGGTGTTAAATGTTAAAACCAATCTAACACTCACTGTTCGGGAGTTGTAGGTGGATCCCCCCTTTCTTTCTGTTTATCACCCTAACAACAACCCTCAATCAATCACAATGGAGGTCAATGGCAGCAGTATCTAATGAAGCATCTATAAAAGCCAAACTTGGTGCACATCAGCAATGAGAAGAGACAATAATTCACACCAAATGTTCCCACTCTACCATTTACTCTTCAGGAGTTATATGAGGGGCATACCCTTTTTGCTATAATGGATGTCAATGGCAGCTTCATCAAAGGAAGAGGCTAGAAGCACCAAACTTGGTAGTCATCAAAGAAGGGAGGACACCATCACACAGTGGAGTCGGTGTGTAGTTATGCTAAAACAATGTCGGACACCGTAATCTTCTCTGGTCCCCTCCCC
>NW_027262757.1:0-23547 GCF_902827115.2 Pseudochaenichthys georgianus | reverse complement strand
GTGTGTGTGTGTGTGTGTGTGTGTGTGTGTGGTGTGTGTGTGTGTGTGTGTGGTGTGTGTGTGTGTGTGTGTGTGTGTGTGTGTGTGTGTGTGTGTGTGTGTGTGTGTGTGTGTGTGTGTGTGTGCGTGCGTGCGTGCGTGCGTGCGTGCGTGCGTGCGTGCGTGCGTGCGTGCGTGCGTGCGTGCGTGCGTGCGTGCGTGCGTGCGTGCGTGCGTGCGTGCGTGCGTGCGTGCGTGGATCTTGAGTAAAAGTAGAAGTACTCAGATCTTGTACTTGAGTAAAAGTAGAAGTACTCAGATATTGTACTTGAGTAAAAGTAGAAGTACTCAGATATTGTACTTGAGTAAAAGTAGAAGTACTCAGGTCTTGTACTTGAGTCAAAGTAGAAGTACTCAGATCTTGTACTTGAGTAAAAGTAGAAGTACTCAGATCTTGTACTTGAGTAAAAGTAGAAGTACTCAGATCTTGTACTTGAGAATACAATACTTTAAATACTTTAAAAAGTGGAAAAGTGAATTAACAATTACAAATAAAATGTAATATCAATCTATATTAAATATGATATCAAATACAAACAAATCAATATTAAATATGATGGACAATTGAAATAAAAAGTCAGAACTACAAAAGGCCCCCATAATGCTGTGATGTGTTCAGGAGGCCTGGAGCTCGGTGCTCGCATGCAAACCCGACATGAGGCCGAACGCCGGGTTCCTGCAGCAGCTGGCGGCCTGGGAGCTGCACCTCACGGGGCGCAGAGACACCGACACCTCGCTGCTGTGAATAAACCAAGATACAACAACAACAACAATGATGTCATGCTGTTTTCAACATTGTGAAAGCGAGAAATTAAATGGTAAATGGACTGTACTTATATATCGCTTTATCTTTACGACCCCTCAAAGCACTTTACGTACAACATGTCGTTCACCCATTCATACAGAGCAGTGTACCTTACTCTAGGACCTGACATGCATACACACACACACACCGTTGGCCATCGGGAGCAACTCAGGGTTAAGTATCTCGCCCAAGGATACATCGACATGTTGGCTGCACGGGCAGGGATCGAACCCACGACCTTCTGGTTGAAAAACGACCGCACTCCCTCTCAGCCACAGTCGCCACCAAATTAGAGGTATAGAGGATGCGTGGGGGTGATTCTTAAACTACATTAAGATAATAATACTTATATTTTTGCGTAATATTTATTAAAGTAAATTATCTGAGATTTAAAAGAGCCTTTTAGTGGAAGTTAGGATTTAAAATGAAATAAAAAAACTGCAGAAACTGAATCTCAGCTTTAGAGGTCCCGCGTCACGGCCTTTTCCACTGATCATCGTTCCATCGTTGAGTCGACTAGAATAGATTTACATCGTTCAATGTTCCAAACTCTCATTGGTTTCTCAAACAGCTTCTCTGTGTAGTCTGTGTATTCACTCTCTGTCCTGCACGGCTTGTTGGAGCTCCGCCCCCTCCCCCCCCTCCCTGTGAGCTCAGTGTGCTCTGATTGGTCGGGACGTTGCGAGGAGCGGACAGGTTTCCGGGTCGGCGATACAGGAGAACAAGCAAAACTCATCCTGAGCACACACACACTCACACAAACACACACACACACACACACACACACACACACACACACACACACACACACACACACACACACACTCACATCCGAAGTGGAAACAATAAGTGTGGCTTGATACTAAGGAAGAACAAGGTTTATAGCGCTGTGAGGACGGGTCTGCCATCCCAACTCGTCTTTACCAGCGTCCAGGGAGCTCTATGCAAGTCAATGGGACTCCCTGCTAGTTAGCCAAGGGGTCCTGGTGAGTGAGGGGCTCCGCTGATTGGTCCATTTGGGCCAATCCGGTCCTTTGCTGTTGATCTGTTCACACGTCACAGAACCAGGAAGCAAACAATGGAAAACTGAAGTTACCTACTGTAACTCCAGTTTCTGTGAGTATAGGCTCCGCCCTCTAAGGCTATCGCTATTGGGTAATCCCCTGCGCGGGTGCGCAGGGGATTACCCAATAGCGATAGCCTTAGAGGGCGCACCCTATACAAAATAGACAGGTAGAGTTGTATTCGCTGCAGGGTGCTTTGAGGGTGTGAGACTCTGCAGACCGTCTACATGCTACATAACACACAAGGGGACGGGTCGTGATGAAATGAGGAAGGGCCAGGGTAGTGTATTTTAAAGAGGAAGTTTAAAAGTCCTAGCTGCTGCTTGGCTGAATGGTGACATCTGATTGGACCAACCAGTTGCAGTCAAGCACGCAGACGTGGAGTAAAGTGCGTCATCGTTAGCTGGGAGGAAACCGGATGTTTATACGTGGCTTTAAGAAAATAAAAGCACAAACCTGGGCCCTTTCTCATTTCTCTAACTCCCCTCCTCGACTCCCATCCTCGACTCCTATCCTCGACTCCCCTCCTCGACTCCCATCCTCGACTCCTATCCTCGACTCCCCTCCTCGACTCCTATCCTCGACTCCTATCCTCGACTCCCCTCCTCGACTCCTATCCTCGACTCCTATCCTCGACTCCCCTCCTCGACTCCCTTCCTCGATACTTAGTCCCGCCCACAGGAGATGCGAGCGGAGGACTGAGGAGGGGAGCCGAGGAGAGAGGAGGGGAAGCAGCAGGCGGTTAGAGAAATGAGAACTCCTCTCCTCGGAGTGGTCATCTTAAAGAGACGTCCATTAATGATGACAGAAGGCACAGCAGCCTCTGTCTGATGAAAGTGTTCATGATGACTTATATATTTACTTTGATTCATTCACAGTGCGGTATAATGAGACAATAACAGGCTCCAGATGCGGGGACACACACACACACACACACACACACACACACACACACACACACACACATATGTATATAAATATATACCATTTCAGAATCAAACAGAGCACTCTCATAATAACGTAACACTATCAGAGACTGGATATTGATCCTCGGTCCTCGAAGTGCATTTAGAGAAATGAGATGTCCTTCAACATGGCGCGCTGAAATTCATTTCCGGGTCACTACCGGAGGACCGAGGAGCCGAGGACCGAGGAGCCGAGGAGCCGAGGAGTCGAGGAGTCGAGGAGGGGGATGGTAATCCTTCCTTTTGAGAACGGGCTGTAAAGTAAAACTGTTGCTGTAATTCATGCCCTAACGTCATCCAGCTCAATTACAACACACACAGAGGATATCAAATACATATAAATATGGGTTTATTTAGTTAAAGTTAAGATCAGGAGGCCTGAGTTAAAAGGATCTTTGACTGTCAACATGTATATATTAGTATGCTTTGTTTTAACCGTAGACTATACTGCATGCCGCTGTTAGCTAAACATGGGGCTTCCTTATATTCTTAATTGTCTGAATAGCAAAACAAATAATATGTAAAAGTATATAGCTCTATATTAGGGATGTAAAGGTGCAACCAGGAAGCGACCCCAGTAACCCAGCTCACACTGTCCGCTCCTCCTCGAGCCTCAAAGGGCGGAGCGGCGAGCCCCGCAACGTCCCGCCCACACGGCCCCCAGACCCCACGCAGCATTCTCATCTGTTTGTCCTCACTGGTGTCATTTTCTGGTTGCTAACAAACGCCATGGTAACAAATAATCACTGATGTTCCGCTGTAACGGTACGTCCACACAGCAGCTTCAGAAGAAACTCCCACCGCTTCCAACGCTTCTCTGCCCGTTGACTTTGAATGGGGATGACGTCACTTTGCCTCGCTTTTCGCCGAACTGCATTGTGGGGGAGCGAAGCGAAGATTTCCAGGATTTCCAGGATTCAAAAGTTGAGCAATGTTCAACTTTTGAAGCTGAGCTGGAAGCGTCAGCCAATCAAACACGTTTATGCAAATCTGACAGTAGAAGCGCTAGCCAATCAAACCGCGGCTTTTCAAGATTTATTTTCAAGATTTTTGAAAAGCTGCTGTGTGGACGTACCGTTGCGGTACGTCCACACAGCAGCTTTTCAAAAATCTTGAACATCTTGGAGCTGGGCGTGTCTGACAGCTTGGGGATTTTTTGCGAGCAATTCTTTCACACACAGTGACGTCACGAGCTAATATCCTGGAGGTGCAAATATAAACAGCTAGCTAACGTAGCCAGGCAGAGCGCACTAGGTTTTTTTTCTGAATTAACGACCGAAGAAATCGCTGCATGTCTTCGGATTACATCTCTGGGCTTGAGGGGTGTGCGCTAGGTCGTTACCAGCGTGAACTAGAGCTGTGTGGGTTGTCCGATTGCCCTTACAGACTGCCTGCAGATGTATGGAAACACGACAGTGGCCTTCGTCGATTTTGGCAGCATCTCCGTCTAATTTCTGGAAGCACCAGGTGAATACCCCACCTGTCACAATAATATTATCATGCCATTGCATACATGTGGTATTTTAGAGTTGACTAGATATTGATTAAGGCAATAGACCATGATATTCAGTACAGGAAGCTTAGCAACACCTAGACGGTGTACGGCTGCTTGCACCTCGCGTAAAACGGCGGATACCGGAAGTACGGTGTCGCGCTCGGCCCAATACCCGTATGTGTGTGAAAGAATGTGACCAACAACCAATCACATGAATCTCCGCCCCCGACATACAAAGCAAAAAACCCGGGGATTTTATGCGAGCAATATATATATATATATTTATATAAACTCCCCAAACAGGCGAAAACCTACCAGTTTCACCCACTGTCTCTGCCACCTCCCTCCATGCCTGGTTCCTCCGGTTTGTATCCCGTTAATAGTTCTGCTCGTAAAGAACCGGGTGATTTGCTACCGTAATTTCTCGTTTGGAATATGAGGAAAGGGGGGGGGGCAGGAGCTCCAACAAGCCGTGTAGGACAGAGTGAATATGAGAAAAACCAATGTGAGTTTGGAACATTGAACAATGGAAATCTATTCTAGTAGACCTCAACAATGGAATTATGATCAGTAGAAATGGGACCAGGGCCGCCCCTGACCAATTTTCCGCCCTAGGCAATATTTTAGCTGGCGCCCCCCCCCCCCCCCCCCAACATGCAGACACTCACTATGATTTGCGCGTGCACGGTTGTGGCATGACCACTCAAACAGAAAGATATTGACACAAGATCTGTGCAACTGTATTTAGTTTCCTATCCATTTGAACATGATTTAAGTGGGGGGGGGACCTCACCTCCTCTAGGGGGGTCCGGGGGCATGCACCCCCGGGAAGACTTTTTTGTTTAATATTGAAGTTAAAAGCATCTGGTGCACTTTGAGAGCAACATTAATCTGTGGATACATCTCTCAACACCCAGATGAAACAGAACTGGAAGCAGATTTTCTTTTTCTTTATGGATATTTTACAAATCACTCCCCTTTCAAACTCTATTCTTGTTTATTAATAACAACTTTTTTGTACTGTCAGTATTTTTTACCTGTTTTTCACCTGTTCTCTTATTTTTTTATAACTATAATGATCATATAAAGGTGTGCCTTTAGCTCACTGAGCTGAGGTTATCAGAGCCTCTCAGTCTTTCAGGAGAGAGCTCTCTCAAGCCCCCCCCCCCCCCCCCCCCCACAGCCGCTTACAATGTAAATTCCAATGTTAATAAAAGCACACAGAAGCTGTGTACGTTTTTTGGGAGTTTGATTTATTTTAAATGAATACAAATACAAAATTAAAACCTATAATTGCACTAAAACCATTATTTCAAAAAAAGAACAATTTCACATAAACCGTTTTGACTGGGGCTGGGGCAGTTCAACTTGATTGGGGGGGGGTGTGCGATAGTTTATGGGCGCTGTACGCAATATATGCGTAGTTCTGTTAGTATAAGATAATAAGATGTAATTTGTTGATCCAAAATCGGGAAATTGTGTTATGAAATTTAAAAATATATATTCTTTTCATTTCTAACTTTTTCTGTTTCTTTTTTTTTCGGCGCCCCCTATGGGTTGATGCGCCCTTAGCATTCGCCTATACTGCCTATGCCGAGGGCCGGCTCTGCATGGGACCTTTAAAGTCTGCATCTGCATTACTTGAGTTAGAATAAAAAGACTTGACTACTCGACATTAGTCATCGATGCTTTTATTGTGAAGGCAGTGCAACAGGAAGCAGTTCTTGTTCGCTGGTTTTTTATCTGACAGCAGCAACAGTTGCTCTCAGCGTCAGGAGGTTCTTTAATGTCGGATTAAAACATGTTGTTTTCTCCGTCAGGTTTCACTGAATGTCTTGGAGAATGGGACGATTTAGAGAAGAACTACCAACAGATCCAGGTAAATAAAAACAACGCATGTCCGCTCTCAGATACACACCCCTTAGTGCGGGTAATGCTAATGCTAAGAGTCAGCCTTGGGGGGTGAGTGGGATCCGCCCTTTAGGAGTTCAAGGTAGTTTAACTTTAAAAAAAGTTAAGGTTAGAATAAAGTTCCAGACCACCGTGATGGACAACTGCCACCGGAACCTTTGTCACGTTGTCACAACACGGCATTGTTTTGAGGGGGCACCGCTGGCACTGGATTAGAAGTACTCAGATCTTGTACTTGAGTAAAAGTAGAAGTACTCAGACCTTGTACTTTAGTAGAAGTACTCAGTAGCGTAACAATTACATTGTAGTGTCTCAAAAGTGTACTACATCTACTTAGTTACTTCACACATATAACAATAATAAAACACTACACTTTTTACATAAATAATCATTACAACCACAGTTACAAAATGCTTTCCAATAAGAAAAGCAATACACCCAGGAAAAAACATGAAATAATAAAAAAAAAAAACAGCAATTTTAAACATGAATCAACACAGAAAGTAAAAGAGAGGAATAAGTTGTTAAGCGCCGTTCTGGTATGTTTTGCCCGTTGGATGATTGTCCCTTTTTGACGTGAATAATTCACTTGCATCCCTGCCTTGCAGATTTGTTAACAAAATAAAACGTTTGACATGCTTAACACTTCTAGCAAGGCCCAGGACAATGCATCCTTTTCAAAATAAAAGCCCCTGAAAGTATCTAGAGCATCATATTTTACACTGCATACCACTTAATAAACCTGTATGTGTTCCCTCCCTCCAGGACACCCACCGGCTGTACAAGCAGAAGCTGGAGGAGGTGACCCGGCTGCAGGGCAGCTGCTCCGGAGCCATCAGCCGCCAGAGGAAGAAGCTCAGAGAGCTGAGGGTGTCTCTGCAGCAGTGAGTGCTTAGAGGAAGAACTCAAAATAACCATTTCTCTCAAATATTGTTCACAAATCTGAAATAATCTGTGATAGTGAGCACTTCTCCTTTGCCGAGATAATCCATCCCACCTCACAGGTGTGGCATATCAAGATGCTGATCAGACAGCATGATTATTGCACAGGTGTGCCTTAGGCTGGCCACAATAAAAGGCCACTCTGAAACGTGCAGTTTTGCTTTATTGGGGGGGGTCTGGGGGGGTCCGAAAACCAGGCAGTATCTGGTGTGAGGGGTAGGGGTAGGGTAATGTTGTGAATCGAGTGGCCCATGGTGGTGGTGGGGTTATGGTATGGGCAGGCGTATGTTATGGACGACGAACACAGGCCACTCGATTCACAACATTACCCTACCCCTACCCCTCACACCAGATACTGCCTGGTTTTCGGACCCCCCCCAGACCCAAATAATCGAGATTATGATTTTTGCCATAATCGAGCAGCCCTACAATATATGTTCTCAAGTTTCCCTTTTTCTAATACAAATATATATGAATATGTGCACAGTCTTAACGTCTCTCCTTAAAGGGGACCTATCATGCAAAAGTCACTTGTTGATGTCTTCATCAACATGTGTCCCCAGTGTGTCGGGGAACTCACGCAGCGTCAGGAAATAAACCCTCTCTCTTTTCCTCCGTACCCAAATCTCTAAAAACGGGGAGCAACGGAGCTGATCCAGATTTGCGTCCGATATGACGTAACATCTGAAATGTGGACCCACGGGCCAATCAGAAACGTTGCCATCAGAAACAATGCCCGACTGTTTTGGACGTAATATGGTCGGTGTTTACATTAGCATGCTAACACTCAGAGCTAACCTGTGCTGGAGACCATGTGTGTGAAGAAGCAGGAAGTAGAAAGGAACTCAGCTTGTGGTATAACCGGCAAGAGAGAAAGCCTTTGAGCTCCAGACTGTTTCAGAGCCTTGATAATCCATGATATGGCGTTTCATCACGGCAGCATTTAGTTTAGACGGTAGCTGCCGGGTCCCGCATGAGCTCAGACCCCTCCTCTTTAAAGCTTTATCCCGAATCAGCACTTTAGAAACAGGAAGTGAAACAGAGGGACATGAGGCGTGGCTAGAATGATCCGTTTGATGTTGGAGCAAAACACTCCATAGACATGTTTTTATATATTTTTATATATCTATAGAGACCTCTGCTGTTGCCTAAAGATAGCACGATAGGTGCCCTTTAAGACTGCAGTGTTTATGTTATATTATCAAAGCAAACAAAGACATAACAACAGATATTCTGTCAGATATTATCGATCATTTTAAAATAAAAATTATGTGTTTTTTATTGTTTAATTGTTTGCTTTCCACTGTTTTTTATTTTCTAATTATGTGCAGTACTCGTTTAACATGCTGCTGGGATCAATAAAGCACATCTTATTATAATGTTTATGTATCTCTTTAGATGCAAAGACAACCACCCGACGCCCAAACTGAACCCGGAGGACGTGGACTCCATCGCTGAGGTCCAGAGTTTGATCAGAGAGCGAGGCGAAGCTTTCTCTGAGATGGAGGCGTTCCTGCCGCAGAAGAACGGGTCAGAACCTCTTGGATAACCCTCTGTGTGTTTACACGACTAGCCAACATGGACGATGTCAATATAGAGCTGAGTCGTTCTGAGGCTGGCGGCATACAATAATAATAATAATAATAATAATACTACATGACACTTATATAGCGCTTTTATAAAAACTCTAAGATGCTTTAACAGAGAATAAAACAAAAAACATAAAGAGACAAACAAAAACAGAAGAGACCAACTAAGTAGATTTACTCAAGTACTTTACTAAAGGGCAAGTTTAAGGTACTTGTACTTTACTTGAGTATTTTCCTTTAGTGCCACTTTATATTTTTCAGGAGTATCATTCGGGAGCGGGGAACCGATCCGCTGAATTCCCCCGGGGGCTTGACCCTGGTGGTGGTGAATGGTCTTAAGGGGAGGGGCTTAGCTTGACCCTGGTGGTGGTGAATGGATAGTTGGGTTCGGTCTGAAGGGGAGGGGCTTAGCTTGACCCTGGTGGTGGTGAATGGATGGTTGGGGTCGGTCTGAAGGGGAGGGGCTTAGCTTGATCCTGGTGGTGGTGAATGGATAGTTGGGTCCATAGACATATAAAGAGTAGACGCCGCATCGACCGCTGCTGCCTATTGGCCGCTGACGAGCCGTGGGGCCGCCATCTTGGACCGGTCACCCGCTCCACTCAGTGTAATCTGTCTGGCAGGCGCAATGAAGTGTCAGCGCATTTTATCAATCATAACTCGCTGAATACAAAACTGATTTTCACGGGGGGGGGGGGGTTTTCTGCAAACGTCATATATGTAGGCATGATACCGGACACATGATTCGGCGTATTTTAATATTCATAGTAGGCTTAACAGCAATAGAATATTCTGGTATTTGATAGCCTATGTTATGTATGATAGGTATTTTGCAAAAGACACACGATATATAATACACACACACACACACATAAAAAAACACTAATGGTCTATATATGATAGAGAAGCATATTGTGTAGGCCTATACTCAGCTATTTTAATAAGTTGAAAAATGAAGAAACAATAATACATTATACATAGACAGAAGTTATATATCAGTAAAAATGAATATCTATGTCATAAAAAATGAAAATGTACTTCTACATCTATATAAAAAATGTAAATGTTCAAGTTAAACACAAGAACATGACACCACCCCGCCCAAACCATATTTACACAAAGTTGCTCATGACACCCGAATGCCCCGTGCATGCGGCTCCTCCAAAGCATGACTGAGAACCTCTTTCTCATATCTTTGTCTTTGGGAAACCATCAAAATAAAAACGGGAGATTTGAGAGTCAACACAAAAACATTTTAAGAAGGAGGTCAAGCTTATTTTCTTCCTTTTTCTTCCTAGATAGATTAGATTAGATTTTACTGTATTCATCCCACAACGGGGACATTCACTTGTTACAGCAGCGATTTATAAAGTCTCAGTTGGCCATGGACATAATGTTTGCTGGCTACGATTTCGCTGGCGGGCATCAATACAGTACAATAATATTCTATTTACAAAATACAACCAATTATAATGTTGAATCTTACTTGTGAAAAGTAATCCCCCGACCCCTGTTCGCAATCGTCCGCCGATTTGCACAGCAATATGCTGCACAGTGCTCTGGTATCTTGAAACCTCTGCTGTCTCTGGGTAGAATGTCTGTAGGATGACCGGTCCAAGATGGCGGCCGTATTTCTTGCGCCTCAGCAGCCAATGCGGCGTCTACTCTTTATATGTCTATGGTTGGGTCGGTCTGAAGGGGAGGGGCTTAGCGTGACCCTGGTGGTGGTGAATGGATAGTTGGGGTCGGTCTGAAGGGGAGGGGCTTAGCTTGACCCTGGTGGTGGTGAATGGATAGTTGGGGTCGGTCTGAAGGGGAGGGGCTTAGCTTGACCCTGGTGGTGGTGAATGGATGGTTGGGGTCGGTCTGAAGGGGAGGGGCTTAGCTTGACCCTGGTGGTGGTGAATGGATGGTTGGGGTCGGTCTGAAGGGGAGGGGCTTAGCTTGACCCTGGTGCTGGTGAATGGATGGTTGGGGTCGGTCTGAAGGGGAGGGGCTTAGCTTGACCCTGGTGGTGGTGAATGGATAGTTGGGTTCGGTCTGAAGGGGAGGGGCTTAGCTTGACCCTGGTGGTGGTGAATTAATAGTTGGGTTCGGTCTGAAGGGGAGTGGCTTAGCTTGACCCTGGTGGTGGTGAATGGATAGTTGGGTTCGGTCTGAAGGGGAGGGGCTTAGCTTGACCCTGGTGGTGGTGAATGGATAGTTGGGGTCGGTCTGAAGGGGAGGGGCTTAGCTTGACCCTGGTGGTGGTGAATGGATAGTTGGGGTCGGTCTGAAGGGGAGGGACTTAGCTTGACCCTGGTGGTGGTGAATGGATGGTTGGGGTCGGTCTGAAGGGGAGGGGCTTAGCTTGACCCTGGTGGTGGTGAATGGATAGTTGGGGTCGGTCTGAAGGGGAGGGGCTTAGCTTGACCCTGGTGGTGGTGAATGGATAGTTGGGGTCGGTCTGAAGGGGAGTGGCTTAGCTTGACCCTGGTGGTGTTGAATGGATGGTTGGGGTCGGTCTGAAGGGGAGGGGCTTAGCTTGACCCTGGTGGTGGTGAATGGATGGTTGGGGTCGGTCTGTAGGGGAGGGGCTTAGCTTGACCCTGGTGGTGGTGAATGGATGGTTGGGGTCGGTCTGTAGGGGAGGGGCTTAGCTTGACCCTGGTGGAGGTGAATGGATGGTTGGGGTCGGTCTGAAGGGGAGGGGCTTAGCTTGACCCTGGTGGTGGTGAATGGATGGTTGGGGTCGGTCTGTAGGGGAGGGGCTTAGCTTGACCCTGGTGGAGGTGAATGGATATCATCATCATCATCTTTATTTAAAGAGACTCTTGGTCCATTATTTACAAAACATACAACACTCAAATACAAACTAAAAAAAGGCAGCCATACCAATGTTTCCACAGAGGTGACTGGTATCGTACAGCACGGAGACACGGATTTGAAAGCAGCGTAATGACAGAGTTATGAGAAACATTCAATCGACAGATGAATTTGTACATCAGACCTCTCAAAAGAGCATGGAACGTGTTGACTCGTGCATTACAGAACATTTCACTTGCACTGCACCACCTTGGTTTTCTAAGCAGTATACGCAAACAGTCATTATATGCAACCTGGAGCTTCCGGAGGCTCGCCTTCTTATACTTGACCCACAAGGGGGCAGTAGAGAGAGGAGTGCAATACGCTCTAAAGAGGTTCACCTTAACCTTATCTGAACACCAAGAGAATTTTCTAGCCAACATGTTGGCTTGTATATATAAGACACGCCGCTGTCTATACATGTCATCATCATCAGCCATTTCATCTGTGATGATGTGTCCCAGATACTTCGTGTTACAGCAAACAGACAGCACCTGTCCTGACAGATAGCATGTTGGAAAACAAAGGTTCTTATCCCCTTTTGCTCTACAGATCATTACAGCGCTCTTCTTAGCATTGTATTTAACGTCAAATTTGACTCCGTAATCAGAACAAACATTTAGCAACTGTTGAAAACCAGCACTGCTAGGAGAAACAATTGCCAGATCATCGGCATACATAAGATGGTTTACAATCACATGACCAATCACACACCCTGTTTTACAGACACTTAAATCATCTGATAGATCATTCATATAGATATTAAAAAGGCTCGGTGAGAGGAGCCCCCCCTGGCGGACTCCATTACCAACACCAAATGGCGCCGAGACTGCCTTCCCCCATTTGATCCGCATGCTCTGGTTGGCATAGCAACAAGCCAGGATCCTAATTATACTGTTAGGCACACCTCTTTGTCTCAATTTTAAAAACAGTTTCTGATGGTTAACTCGGTCAAAAGCCTTCGAGGCATCAATGAAACCAATCAGAACAGTGGAATTCTGTCTTCTATATGTTTCTACCATTTCCTTCAAAGCATAGATGCATAGCTCAGCAGCATGCTTAGCCTTGAAGCCAAACTGGTTATCTGAGGTACATAAATAAGAACATAGTCTATCCAACAAAATTCTTTCCAGGACTTTGGATAACACACTGGCCAGAGCAATTGGTCTATAGTTATCCAAGCTCCCTACCTTGCCCGCTCTGTCCTTAATGACAGGGACCAAGGTAACAGTCAACATGGAGTCTGGCGACACACCATGAGTCATGAGGCCGGTAAAACAAATGGCAAGAAGAACTGCAACCTTCGGGCTCGCCAGTTTAAGGTGCTCTGCAGTGATTGGGTCAGAGCCGCATGCTTTGTTATCAGCTAGCTGTTCAATTGCTCGATAAACCTCTTTAGCTGTGATTCCCACTGCGTCACTTTTCACAACACTACCAACTTTGTAGGGGTCACTTTTAACACAATTAAGTATAGTAGAGTAATGTTGCCTCCACGACTCGGCTATGTTATCGGCTCCAGATACTCCCTCTATGGTACACGGTAATGACGTACTGGCCCTGTTCAGAGCCCTCACCTCCTTCCAGAAGCCAGTCACATCATTATGAAGGAGCTTTTCAGCCATCGAGTCCGCTCTCAATGTTTCTGTGTGTGTGTTGACATAACGAACTGCATATTTATATCTAGCATGTGTACGCTTTTTGAGATCCAGGACAGGCCCCTCTCTGGGCCTTCCTGCCTGGACCCAGGCCCCAAAAGCATTCTTGGCTTCAGCGTATTGATCAGCCACATGTGTATTCCACCCTGGCTTGACGTTGTGTCTCTTCCTAGAGTAGGTACAGCACGGTATACTGGCCTCCCATACAGCTCCCACAATACAATCACACATGTTACAGAGGTCTTCACGGTGAGAGCTTTCATTACAACCCACATCAACACACAGAGCTGCCCCTTTGGGTAGATATCCATCACTCAATAGGACATCAGTTCTCCCATAGTACAATAGCCTATCCTCATTTGTGAGCTTGGACCAGTCCACTTTAGTGGTACAGGCATGTTTAGCCTCCTGAGACATCTCAGGGAGACTATCACAATCTAGTGACATTATAAAAGGAATGTGATCTGACATTGATGCCTCATACACAATCTCAATTGATCTTACAATGTCATGGGCATTAGCAGTGCTTATGCAATGGTCAAGCCATGAAGTTGTATGCCAGGCCTCGCTTATATATGAATAGCTATCTGTAGGCAGAAGTATTTGGCTTGATAATATAAGATTGTTATCATCACAGAACTGTAGCATATGCTTAGCAAACAAGGACCTTTTGTCTGATATGTCAGCATTCATATCACCCACTACATAAACACTGGAGGAATGATTATCAACAATAAAAGAATGTATAAAAGCAAGTCTGTTCAGGTATTCATCTTCATTATGCTGTGACTCATATGGTGTATATACATTGAGAATGCTAAACTCCTTGTTATTCATTTTGATCTGTACAGCAATACACCAGTCAACTTCAAGCCTGATGACATTAATGACAGCGTCCAGCTTTTTGTGCCACAGGATAGCCACGCCCCCTGCTCTCCTTCCTCTCACTGTTCCCAGAGATAGGTCCGTAGTGGACTCACCAGCCCCGTGAAAATTGTCATTAAGAGAGTTCAACTTTCCCAAGTCCTGCTTAGGTAAGAAAGTTTCTTGCAAGCATAAAATGTCACATTTTTGTAGCAAGTTGTCCACCACTACACGTCGGATCCTATCAGCAGCGCTGTTGCCCAGGCGCAGCCCGCGACAGTTAAATGATCCAACCCGCATAGCGTTTAGCTAAGCAGCTCAGCCGTAGCCCCATTCAGTACCCTCGCACCAGCTCTGCTAGCCCCTATCACCTCCGCTTTACGTGGTTCATAGTATCGCCTCACAACTGAGCCTTCAGGCCAGAGTTCTGGGTTAAACATCTCCGCAACTTCATTGCACTCAGCACACACTTTAAACGAGCTATATCTGCTGCTCGCAGTGTCAATACGGTGACAGTTAGCATCACGGCCGAGTTGTTCAGTTAGATATTCGGACAGTGTCTCAGCGTCAAGGTCTGGCGAGAATTTGGTAGCAAAAACACTCACCAACTTCGTACGGATCACTTTTATATTCCCTTGTGCAGCAGTGCCAACAATAGGCTTAGGCATCCTCCGTTCAGGTTTCCCAACAAGCTGTTTGGATAAGGCAGACTGGCCCTCGGCCCTATTCCTCCGACCTCGGCCCTGTTTCACAACTTGACTCCATACCTGCGAATT
Source organism: Pseudochaenichthys georgianus (assembly GCF_902827115.2). Lineage (NCBI taxonomy): Eukaryota > Metazoa > Chordata > Actinopteri > Perciformes > Channichthyidae > Pseudochaenichthys > Pseudochaenichthys georgianus. Next base: position 8,598 of record NW_027262757.1, on the reverse strand, counting down.
TACCGCAGTTCCTCCAGGGCTCACACAGGCACTCACGGTCCCTGACGCAGCGAGCGGGTCAACACAGTTGGGATGTACATCAGTAGAAGAGCCGGGGGGGCTCGCATCCTTCACCGACACCGCACCATCCTGGCCATCACCCTGAGCGCTCCCACAGGTAATTTCAGTGTCACTTGGTACAGCCAGTCCTCCACCACGACTCGGCTCCAACTGGCGTTCTACGGCAGCAACTCTGCTGTCCATGGTCGCAGCCACAGCACGCAGGTTCTGACCGATATCTGCCTGAACTTCCACTACGTGTCTTAATGCGCAAACCTCGCTGTGCAGTCGCTCCATCTTGCTCAGCAGGTTGGACACATCCAGGTTGTTAAACGTAACCGGCGGCAGCTCATCCAGGCAGTGGGAGACAAAACGGGGGATGTTTTCACCGCATTCATTTAGTACTTTTAGACAGCTTTTGATATTGTTTGCATCCTTATGGTTGCCTTTAAAGGTCACACACCGCTGCTTGGTTTCAGGACAGAGTTCAAACAACGTCTTTTTAGAAGTCTCGATCCATTCGGATTCAAAGGTGTTAGAGGCTACAAGGACTATCTCGTCCTGGGTCATAGTTTTAATTTTAACCGCCAGGAAGTTGAGTAACTCATCCTCTACAATAACTAGGCCGTCAACAGTCTTGTATATTGTAGGTTTTAATCGAGGCCGGTGGTTTGAATCAGGAGCTACCGAGCCACGACACACACCATCAGCCATCTTGGTTAGACCAAGGATAGTTGGGGTCGGTCTGAAGGGGAGGGGCTTAGCTTGACCCTGGATTCAGAGGGACAGGAGGTGAAAAGGGGGGGAGGGGGGTTGCGTCGAGTCAACTGAAATGACAGCTGTCGGAGGGAGAGAGCAGATTTAAAAGGTTTAGCGGAGCGCTGTGATAGGCTTGTGAGAATAGAGCGAGGTGATTGGTTAAGCTGGGGAGTGACGGCCCCGATCACTCATTGAGAGAGTAACATGGAAATAGTAAAGAAGGTCTTCCTGGTTGAACTTGCGCTGAGCTTCATAAAAAATGTATTGTGTAAATATCCTATGGAAGCACAACAAGTCAACCCCATCATTGCTATATTCATAATAAGGTATTTAGTTTAAAATATAGTGAATAGCATATGGCCCAGCCCTATTTTAAATATGTTAAGGTATCACTGTGTAACGGAGGTGATCTCTGGGGCCGTAGATCTCGGCCTCCGTTACGTAGGATATAGCTTCATTATTGGCGAAGCATATTCATTAGTTCCACGCTAAAACCTTGCACAGGAAGCATGTGAATATATGTATCTGTCTGTGTTTTAGTTTGTCTGTCTCTGTTTCCTGTTGTAGTTTGAAAGTGTTCCCCCTCCCGTCTTGTCTGTTGCTGGTGATTGTGGTCACCTGGTGCCCTGTTGTCTCCTCCCTCCTCACCTGTGTCTTGTTGTTTGATTAGTCCTGTGTGTTTAGGGTCTGTTAGTCTGGGGTGTGGGAGGTCCTGGTGGCTGCTGACTGTGTTCACGTGAGGCAGTCATATTGAGGCTGTACCACAATGAGTAATACATGCCCACACCGGGTTGCATTTGGACGTTCTGCCTCGGCCACCTTGCTTGGTCGGGCCGCTCAATGGTCAGCTTCACACTCTGGAATAGTAAATATGTAAAAACGGATCTGGGTCGTTTTATCTGAATCTCCTCAAGATGTAAAAGTTTGACATTTTATTTATATTTTTAGGTTGTACCTCAATCTGGTGTTAGGAAACGTCAACGTGACGCTCCTGAACAAACAGTCAAAGTAAGTCCTGATTCATTTCTAACTCTGAAGATGTCTTTAAAGTCAGAAACCTGCCTCTCATGATGTCCTCGTGTCTCAGGTTCGCCTACAAAGACGAATACGAGAAGTTCAAGCTGGTTCTGACGGTGATCCTCTTCGTCTTCTCCTTCACCTGCCGCTTCCTCTTCAGCTACAGGTAACTTTTATTATCGATGTATATGTTACAGAAATCTCACTGGTCTCCGGCTCGAGCTTCAGCCTCAGGATCCATGTGTTTATTAAAATCTCAAAATTCGGACTTTTTCTCAAAATCCGGACTTTTTCTAAAAATTCGGACTTTTTCTAAAAATTCGGGCTTTTTCTAAAAATCTCTAAAATGCTGTATTTTTCTGAATACTTCAAAATGTTAATAATCCCTCGTCACCGGCTTGAGCTTCAGCCTCAGGATCCATGTATCTGTGATCCTCTCCAGAATGGAAGTAGTCATCACATACACAGCATCAGCTAGTTCCTGAGCAGTGTCCTTCACATGCTGATATCAAGAGAGGGAGTCACACAGTCACAAGATGGAGGAGTAGAAAGCAGTATCAATGTTTACTTCAGATTAGCTCCACGTCAGAAATGAGCATGCTTGATGTCTCTCTCCATAGAGGCTGAGTCATCATGTTCATCACATAGCTATCATCTGCCTCAAACAGTCCAGAGGCCTGTCCTACGAAGCTGGTTCAACCTAACCTGATGTGTTTGAGTTAGCCGGTTGGCCTAATCCAGAACATACGTGCTCTCGCTAAGCGGTCCTACGACGCTGGTTATCAAGTGGATCGCTCAAGCCAGCCGTGTCCTATCTAGTTAGGTGCGCGTTCACATGAAAGGGGTGGTATCTGGAGCATTCGACCAATCACAGACATGGAGAAGCTACTGACAGCACAGCGTCCAGGATTGGGAGGGTTACTTTGTAAATGTAATCAGTTACTGATTACTGATTACATGGCTCTGAAAGTAATCCGAATACAGTTACGTGTCTTAAAAAAGTAACGTAATCAGATTACTTTTAGATGACTTCTGGATTACTTTCTTTTTCCATCACAGATGGTATGTTTTGGTGAACAGGAGACACAAAAAGCAAAAGGAAACTGAACGTGTTTTACTGTTTGAATGGCGTATCAAGAGCACACTGAAACATCACATCTGAAACGATGTAACAACATAATACACGTGTTGGGGATGCAGCTTGGGATGCGAGGAGAGGGACACGGCTTAGAACGGGCGTGTCGCCTTCTGTCCTGCCAGTGTCGGCATGATTTATGATGATTTAATGTAGGGGTGGGCGATATTGAAAAATATGTTATCACGATATTTTCAGGCAGTATCACGATAGACGATATATATCACGATATTTTTTCATGTCGGTTATTATGGTTATTTTTCAAGTTACTTAACAGAACAAGCGCCTACAAGGTGACAAACAAGGAGTAACAGACCAACACAGCATTTCAAGCTGGTTTTATTTCAGAAATGAATCCCTGAATGAACAAGTGAGCAGTGAACATCGATAAACATGAAAAGGAGGGTAAAACATAACAAAGTAAAACATGAAACATCAATGAGGAAAAGTCAGTGCCAAACAATTAAAATGTAAACTTTAGAGTAGAAGTGTAATAAAAGACTTTAGCATAACGGAAGGGAAAAACATAAAACGCCACAGCCTCAGTTATGTCTTTCCACCTAGTCTTTCCATCAGGAGCCCCTTGATGAAATTCCTGCCCTATGGTCGCTCGCTGCAAAGAAAGGGGGCGGGGACTCTGGGAGCGTGTCAAACAACTCGGACTGAACGAAAGCAGAGGTGCGCTGACATTGATATATGGTGAAACTAAAATCAGTAGGTGAGGCTGGGGGAGCGGGAGGGGAAGAGGCTCTCCGTCCGCTGTCATAGCCCCCTGCGCCGCGCACGGAGAGACTCTTCCCCTCCCGCTATTCCCTCAATTTTTTTTTTATCACGATAGGACGATATCTCTGAAAAAGCATATCGTGGAGACCTAATATCGTCACGACGATATATATCGTCATATCGCCCACCCCTAATTTAATGAATATTAAATGTTGTGAGGAAATCTTTCCACCAATAATTCCAATAAGTAATCCAGAATGTATTCACCTCAGGTTTACGAAAGTAACTGTAATCAGATTACTCGTCTTTCAAATGTAACGCGAGCTGAATACAGTTACTTGATGTGTGTATTCTGATTACGTAACGCCGTTACAACCCAACCCTGGCAGCGTCATACTTCCTGAATGAAAAGTGAACTATAATATTAGACATATGAAGAAGTTAAACTTTAAACATCCATGACTGAAACACTTGATCAGGATCAAAGCCTCAGAGCTGCACCTGCAAGGTGAATACAGCTGGGAACAGAACACGTGTTTGAATGCGTACATTAACAGGTTTATGATATCACTGCCCGTCTAAAACACCGATCTGACTTTAATTACATTTGTCTCGAGTGTTTCCTCAACTTAATGTGTTGCTTAAAATAATGCTTCTGCATCCAGTCTGTGACGCTGTGAGTGCTGCACGGCCAGATACGGCTCAGCTGACTCAGATCAGGAGATATGTGATACATTATGAAGTGATATGCCGCGGACTGTACTTAATGTACTCTGATCCGGGTACTGATGTTGTGGCAGATATTTAAGAGCTTTCTTAACGCTAATGTTCTAACAGTCAGACTGCTCTGAAGATGGAGGTGATATTCTGTTCATGTTCACGTTCACACAGTCGGTGATTTCTGCCGGCCGTCTTTCCTGCGACGGCAGCTTTTCTGTATTTCCTTTCTCCTGTAATATGACTTGATCGCTTTAAACTCCGCCCACTGAGCTCTGATTGGTCAGCAGGCGGTGCTTTCACTGAGTTGATCTCTTAGCCTGCAACCTCACCTGGTCAGGGGCAGGTTAGCCGCTCAGCATCAGTTACCATGGAGATCTAGCCCGCTAAAAAGAGAACCAGCTTCGTAGGACCGGATACCCCGAGTTAACCTGAAGTTAGCCGCTAAGCGAAAAGCCGTCTTCGTAGTACAGGCCTCTGGTGTTCTTCTAGGTAATCATACATCCTGTCATGTACACAATACTGAGCTTTTTTCTCAAAATCTTGTCTTTTTCTCAAAATCTTCAAAATTCAGACTTTTTAAAAAAAAAATCTAACTTTTAAAAAAAAAATGACTTTTTCATTTTTTTTTTACTTTTTCTAAAATAAATCCGACTTTTTCACTTAAAATAATAATAATCACTCGTCACCGGCTTAAGCTTCAATATCAGAAGATAAGGAGGAAGGACAATCAATACTGTATATAGTCAATGTGAGGTAAAGTGTGTCGCCAAGGCAACCGGTAGGAACTCCAAGTGGCGATGAGGTCTGGAAAGGTCTTCCGTGTGACTTCAGGGTTCCTGCGGACACCCTGTGTTTACTTGTTGTTGTTTTCAGAGTGTTGGACGCGCTGTTTAACTTCCTGTTGGTGTGGTATTACTGCACGCTGACCATCAGAGAGAGCGTCCTCATCAACAACGGGTCCAGGTATTCACTCTTCTCGCCTGTTTCAGTCGTTTGATCGGAAATGTTTTACTGTTTGTTCCTGCAGGCGGAAAACAGCTTTAGGATCAAAGCTGGCATCTCTTTATATTTGTGTACGTTTATTCTACTGTCTTTATCATAACAACAACAACAACACAGTTCTTTAAGGACACATGCACGAATATAAAACATCCTGCAACTCTTACATTTGACGTCTCACAGCTTCGTATTAACATCTGGAAACACAGGCTGCATGTGTGTCCGTGCAGGGTCTTTGTTTATTTCATTCTAACTGAACGTGTATTTGAATGGTGCCATAAACGTTTAGTATTATTATGCGTTTTATAATAATACTAACTTGAATTTATATAGCGCCTTTCATAACCTCAAGGTCGCTTTACAAAGAAACGTACAAGGACAAGACACAAACATAAAGCAGGGGGCAGAAGTGTAAGTGGGGGGGGGGGGGGGGGAGAGAGAGGGAGAGAGAGAGAGAGAGACGGGAGAGAGAGAGAGAGGGAGAGAGAGAGTTGTTGTTGGAAGGCTTTGTTGAACAGATGAGTTTCAGGGTGCGTGTGTGTGTGTCCTGAGTGTGTGTGTGTCCTGAGTGTGTGTGTGTCCTGAGTGTGTGTGTGTGTGTCCTGAGAGTGTTTCCTTAGTGTGTGTGTCCTCAGTGTGAGTCCTCAGTGTGTGTCCTCAGTGTGTGTCCTCAGTGTGTGTTCCTCAGTGTGTGTTCCTCAGTGTGTGTGTGTGTGTGTGTGTGTGTGTGTGTGTGTGTGTGTGTGTGTGTGTGTGTGTGTGTGTGTGTGTGTGTGTGTGTGTGTGTGTGTGTGTGTGTGTGTGTGTGTGTGTGTGTGTGTGTGTGTGTGTGTGTGTGTGTGTGTGTGTGTGTGTGTGTGTGTGTGTGTGTGTGTGTGTGTGTGTGTGTGTGTGTGTGTGTGTGTGTGTGTGTGTGTGTGTGTGTGTGTGTGTGTGTGTCCGTCCGTGTCCTCGGTGTGTGTGTCCTCGGTGTGTGTGTCCTTACTGTGTGTGTCCTGAGAGTGTTTCCTTAGTGTGTGTGTCCTCAGTGTGTCCTCAATGTGTGTGTCCTCGGTGTGTGTCCTCGGTGTGTGTGTCCTCAATGTGTGCTCCCTGTCCCAGGATCAAAGGATGGTGGGTGTTCCATCACTACGTGTCCACCTTCCTGTCTGGAGTCATGCTCACATGGTGGGTCCCACTCTGAAGGACACGGGCCGTCCGTGCATCCTGCGCACGGTTTTATAACCTTTACACTTGATTTGTAAATCATAAATGTCCTTGTTGTGTGCTCAGGCCCGAAGGCGCTCTCTACCAGATGTTCAGGAACCAGTTCCTCACGTACTGTCTCTACCAAAGTAAGAGACTCTGACTCGATGCCAACATTCAGAAATACACACATCGTCTTTAGTTCAGGCCCTGTTCCCTACGCATTCCTCTGTTTCCTGGTCCCTAAGCGTTCCTCTGTTTCCTGGTCCCTAAGCATTCCTCTGTTTCCTGGTCCCTAAGCGTTCCTCTGTTCTCTGGTCCCTAAGCATTCCTCTGTTTCCTGGTCCCTAAGCATTCCTCTGTTTCCTGGTCCCTAAGCATTCCTCTGTTTCCTGGTCCCTAAGCGTTCCTCTGTTTCCTGGTCCCTAAGCATTCCTCTGTTTCCTGGTCCCTAAGCGTTCCTCTGTTTCCTGGTCCCTAAGCGTTCCTCTGTTTCCTGGTCCCTAAGCATTCCTCTGTTTCCTGGTCCCTAAGCGTTCCTCTGTTTCCTGGTCCCTAAGCGTTCCTCTGTTTCCTGGTCCCTAAGCGTTCCTCTGTTCTCTGGTCCCTAAGCATTCCTCTGTTTCCTGGTCCCTAAGCATTCCTCTGTTTCCTGGTCCCTAAGCATTCCTCTGTTTCCTGGTCCCTAAGCGTTCCTCTGTTCTCTGGTCCCTAAGCATTCCTCTGTTTCCTGGTCCCTAAGCATTCCTCTGTTTCCTGGTCCCTACGCATTCCTCTGTTTCCTGGTCCCTACGCATTCCTCTGTTCTCTGGTCCCTAAGCATTCCTCTGTTTCCTGGTCCCTAAGCATTCCTCTGTTTCCTGGTCCCTAAGCATTCCTCTGTTTCCTGTTCCCTAAGCATTCCTCTGTTTCCTGGTCCCTAAGCATTCCTCTGTTTCCTGGTCCCTAAGCATTCCTCTGTTTCCTGGTCCCTAAGCATTCCTCTGTTTCCTGGTCCCTAAGCATTCCTCTGTTTCCTGGTCCCTAAGCATTCCTCTGTTTCCTGGTCCCTAAGCATTCCTCTGTTTCCTGGTCCCTAAGCATTCCTCTGTTTCCTGGTCCCTAAGCGTTCCTCTGTTTCCTGGTCCCTAAGCGTTCCTCTGTTTCCTGGTCCCTAAGCGTTCCTCTGTTCTCTGGTCCCGAGCGTTCCTCTGTTTCCTGGTCCCTAAGCATTCCTCTGTTTCCTGGTCCCTAAGCATTCCTCTGTTTCCTGGTCCCTAAGCATTCCTCTGTTTCCTGGTCCCTAAGCATTCCTCTGTTCTCTGGTCCCTAAGCATTCCTCTGTTTCCTGTTCCCTAAGCATTCCTCTGTTTCCTGTTCCCTAAGCATTCCTCTGTTTTCCGGTTCCCTAGCATTCTCTGTTTCTGGTCCCCTAAGCATTCCTCTGTTTCCTGGTCCACTAAGCATTCCTCTGTTCTCTGGGTCCCTAAGCAGTTCCTCTGGTTCTCTGGTCCCTACGCATTCCCTCTGTTTCCTGGTCCCTAAGCATCCCTCTGTTTCCTGGTCCCTAAGCATTCCTCTGTTTCCTGGTCCCTAAGCATTCCTCTGTTTCCTGGTCCCTAAGCATTCCTCTGTTTCCTGGTCCCTAAGCATTCCTCTGTTTCCTGGTCCCTAAGCATTCCTCTGTTTCCTGGTCCCTAAGCATTCCTCTGTTTCCTGGTCCCTAAGCATTCCTCTGTTTCCTGTCCCTAAGCATTCCTCTGTTTCCTGGTCCCTAAGCATTCCTCTGTTCTCTGGTCCCTAAGCATTCCTCTGTTTCCTGGTCCCTAAGCATTCCTCTGTTTCCTGGTCCCTAAGCATTCCTCTGTTTCCTGGTCCCTAAGCATTCCTCTGTTTCCTGGTCCCTAAGCATTCCCTCTGGTTTCCTGGTCCCTAAGCATTCCTCTGTTCCTGGTCCCTAAGCATTCCTCTGTTTCCTGGTCCCTAAGCATTCCTCTGTTTCCTGGTCCCTAAGCATTCCTCTGTTTCCTGGTCCCTAAGCA
>NW_027262756.1:0-23629 GCF_902827115.2 Pseudochaenichthys georgianus | reverse complement strand
GACTACATTGCATTTAGCTGACGCTTTTATCCAAAGCGACTTACATTAAGTACATTCGACTAGGAAGACACAACCTTGAAGAAAACAGAACCCTATAAGTACATCAGGCCTCACAGAGCCAAGCACCTCAAGTGCTTCTCAACTGGCTATAGATAAGCCAGTCCTCATGTCTGAGTCTGGTTCTGTCTTATCTTCTTTGTTTTGGAATGTGTTCAATACATTACGGTTTTTTTATTATTCATTATTACCATATAATACATAGATTTAAGAATAAATGAAACAAATAATACAACATTGAGCTGTTTGAGCTTTCATCTTTACATTATTGTTTTATTTCTCTCAAGTCATTTAATTTTGGTAAAATAACTGAAGTTTTAGTTCATTTTACCCTGGCTGTGGACTGATTCATTATGAGTTGTTACAACGCATGCACAAGACGGCGGGTAGACAAACAAACACGAAACAATTATACAAACAAACACTGCAGTTAGACAAACAAACATAAAAACTCTCAACAACTCAGCCTGACAAAAACTCTTCCAGCCTATTTTAATCCGAATTAGGGAGACTTTCAGAGGGGCCATTAATTATGAGAGCCCTCAATACTCATAATTCCCGTGTATCAGCAAACACAGCCAAATTCAGAAATTCATACAACATTCTCAAACCACACATTGAGCACTTTCTTTAGTTCAAAAGCGTCAATAATCGCGGATAATGCTGTATGCTCCTTTTTTCTACGTGCAGCTCTCCCCAGGGGGCGGAGAATCGGCACCTCAGCAGAAATGCTATTTATCCTCTGAAAACTCCTAAATTCGGCGATTTGTTTAAATACAAATCTTGCGACATTGCTTCTAATTCAGAAAATCCACTTTGCTGGTGCATCTCTCAAAAGTTTCTCTGAATATTTGTTGTGTGTAATTGCCTGGTGAGTTAATTCCAAGAAGCACACACAGAGGAGATCGATGAAATTCGATATTCCTAGGTTATCATTAGCCCCAAATATTCTCATAGTTTTCACATAAGCCGTGTTTGCTCGTAGACACCTGTCCCAGCAACAAACACGGGGAAATCGGCCAGGACAATATCCCCTTGACACCGATTCCTGAGGTTATAGATTAGCCTCCAGATGTAATGAGTAGAGAAACCCAAAAAAAATGCAGCAGCTCAGTTCTCTCAGGTAATTTTAATACACCGTTGATCTCAAACGCTGGCGAGTCAATCTCAAAATAGAAATGTACTCACCAATGTTTCAAAGATCTGAAGGTGCCTGTTCCGTGACGCCAATCTGTGAGAGAAACTTCTGCTCAGCAATGTTGATGGAAGGAATGGAGGCTGGAGTCCGCTTTATATCAAACACCTGAGTTTATTGAGAGCCACGGCCGGGAGCATTGGCAGGGTTCTCACACGACTTCATCATGTGATTCCCCAGCCAACACTGAAGATTACACAGAAACACAGCGCAAATCTACACAGATAATCAAGGAGGAGCCTCTATTTCGCGCGTCTTTTGATCGATAATTACAAACACATGGATTCAGAGACAAAGACAGTCTGTTAAAGTCCTCTGGCAGTTAGTCACAGTCCCCCAACAGGAAAGCGGAACCTTTAACCCTTTAACCTTTAAACCTTTAAACCCCTGCTCTAAGTTATGGCAGACCTATGTGAAACACAAAATGCTTTTTGGTACAAACACTTAAACAAAATATTTCCCTCACAATAACTAGCAAACTAAAGATCATGTACATCCACTGCACACATAATCTGAAATAACAACTCATATTTCTCGCATCAAATGACATCAAAACGCATTTTAATGGCCAAATTAACTTTAAAATAGGCATTTCCCACCGAGAATAAAACGAAGTTCGGCCATGTTTTCTTTTTCTGCAGGGAGAAATTTGAAGATCACGTGACATAGACGCCAGCCATCGGAATGAATGGTGAAAAAAACGGGGTTTGTCAAACAGAGCACATGGTGTAGTGCAAACGATAGCTGGGGATTCTGGGTAGTGTAGTGTCTTCTGCCATCCTTTACTCCGAAAAAATATTTGTTTCTCCGAATCGAAGGGGAAAAATACAAAAGCATTGCACACAATTTAAACCAATAAATGTTGTGTAATTAACAAGGATAATCTGGTGTTTTTTAGTCGATGAGTAGTGCAGATATCACTGTAAAATCAATCGACAGTAAGAGGAATACTTACTTCCGGGTGTACAATTCTCCGTTATCCAATGGGAATGGACGCTCACATTGCCTTTAAGGGCAGCCGACATAAACGAATGCCGTGCTTCCATGAGCGTCAAATCCCGACGCAGATGGGAATACATTGCAATCAGTTGAAAGCTATCCCTTTATGACGCTGAAGGAGCCTAGGAGCGTCGCAATTGGACGCCACGGACACTGACCAAACGTCGCTATTGGACGCTTAGGGAGTGAGAGTGTGTTGTCTCAGTAGGCAATCAAGCCTGCATTAAATTAGGCACGGCCTCTCAGCTGATTGCGTGAAGTGTACAACAGCGTGAAGTAGTCATCTTCCAGCTAAAAAAGCATTCAAATAGCGGATTCTAAAACTGAAGAACTCAGTGTGCATCTAGACGGGGTGACGACAATACCTATTGACGCAGCAACCACTGTAAGTTATATTCTTGTTTAATTAGACTTCTCTATTTCATTTATTCTACTCTGTATAATTGTGCTGTAGTTATTGTAGCTAAAACGGCGCTTTTGAGAGATTTTAAATCTCAGATCTGATCACGTGAACCTGTTAAACAGGGCTCAGTAGGCAATCAAGCCTGCATTAAAATAGGCAGGGTCTCTCAGCTGTCGCCCATCAGCTGTAGAGAGTTAACTAATTAGAGGGGCGTGGCCCCACAGCTGTGAGAACTCAGCAAGCAGGCGTCCATTTTAGGTAGCTCTTTCCTTGAGCGTCAGCGTCAGACAGCCGAAGACTGACAAAGACATTGGAGTCCTGTGGGAGTCACGAGGGTGGCAAAGAGGAGGCACATCCTACTCTGATTGAGCTAAGTATCGCTGGTGTCCTATTTTTTCTTTTCTTTAGCTTTCTAGCCCCTCATGCTATAATCATGTGTATTTTCTCCATTCCTGTTCATGTGTCTTCTCGCAATTATCACTGGCCACGTGTATCTCCTAATCGCTATAACCGGCCTGCTCTCGTCTATCCCACATGCTCCACTGACATCCAACATCTAGTTTCAGGTGGCCTGTGGAACTGCCAGTCAGCTGTTCCTAAGGCTGACTTCATCTCTGGCTACGCCTCCCTGCAGACCCTGGATTTCCTTGCTCTCACTGAGACCTGGATTACTCCATTCAACACATCCACCCCAGCAGCTCTCTCCACAGCATACTCCTTCTCCCATACACCCAGACCCACAGGCAGAGGAGGTGGCACTGGTCTCCTGCTCTCTCCCAAATGGAGCTTTTCCCTCTTCGAGCTACCTAACTTCACTCCTTCCACCTTTGAATTCCATGCCGTCACAGTAACCCATCCTATACAATGAACCCTTGTTGTTCTCTACCGTCCACCAGGTGCCTTGGGGGACTTATTGGAGGAATTAGATCATCTCCTCTCACACATCCCTGAATCTGGCCCTCCCGCTGTACTTCTCGGAGACTTCAACCTCCAGACGGGGAAGATAGACGAACTAACATCTCTGTTAACCGCCTTTGCTTTCTCACTGTCTCCTTCCCCACCAACTCATAAAGCTGGCAATGTCCTTGATCTCATATTCTCAAGGAACTGCGCTACTTCTAACCTCTCTGTAAACCCGCTCCACACATCCGATCACTTCTTCATTTCATTCTCTCTACCCTTTTCCAAACATAACAAACTAATCTCTTCTCATCCTGCACCTGTCCGCCGCAACCTCCGTTCCCTCTCCCCCTCTACCTTTGCCTCATCGGTGCTCTCAGCCCTCCCTTCCTCTGACTCGTTCCAACTCCTGCCTCCAAACTCTGCTGCAGAAACTCTCCTCTCTACTCTCTCATCCTCTCTGGACTCTCTCTGTCCTCTCACATCTCGGCAGGCTCATCAGTCCCCTCCTGCTCCCTGGCTAAATGACGCACTGCGTGCTAATAGAACCGTCCTTCGGGCAGCAGAGTGGAAACGGTGGAAATCCAAACACCGCGACGACCTCCTAACCTATCAGGCTCTCCTCTCCTCTTTCTCTGCTTCGATCTCTCAGGCAAAAAGCACTTTCTTTCAAGATAAGATCCAATCTTCCTATTCCAATCCTAAAAAACTATCTTCCATCTTCTTCACCCTCTTGGACCCCCCCAAAGCCCCTCCCCCTCCTCACTTCTGTCAAGCAACTTTGTTAACCACTTTGAAAAAAAGGTTGATGATATTCTTTCTTCTTTTTCTGACTCACCTTTACTCACCGATGGGTCACCAGACCCTCCTTCCACCCGCACACTAACCTCCTTTTCCCCTCTCTCGCCAAGTGAGGTTCTTACCCTCATTACCTCTGTGCCTTACCACCTGTCCTCTGGACCCTATCCCTTCAAACCTCCTTCAGACTATCGCTCCTGATATTCTACCGTTTCTCACCCATTTCATCAACACTTCTCTAACTTCTGGTCACTTTCCAAACAGTCTCAAGGAGGCAAGAGTAAACCCTCTCCTAAAGAAACCCACTCTCAACCCGTCTGATGTTATAAACTACAGGCCTGTCTCTCTCCTCCCGTTCCTGTCTAAAACACTTGAACGCGCTGTCTTTAAACAACTCTCCTGTTATCTCCATCAGAACAACCTTCTGGATCCGCACCAGTCTGGTTTCAAGGCAGGTCACTCCACAGAAACTGCTCTCATTGCTGTCACTGAGGAACTGCACACTGCCAAAGCAGCATCCCTCTCCTCTGTCATCATCCTTTTGGACCTGTCTGCTGCATTCGACACGGTGAACCATCAGATCCTCCTTCGCACTCTCCAAGAACTTGGAGTTTCAGGCTCTGCACTTTCCCTCCTCACCTCATACCTCAAAGACCGTACCTACAGGGTAACTTGGAGAGGGTCCGAGTCCGACCATTGTCAATTAACTACAGGGGTCCCTCAGGGCTCTGTTCTTGGTCCCCTCCTCTTCTCCCTGTACACAAACTCGCTCTGATATGTCATTAGTCCGCATGGTTTTTCATACCACAGTGACGACACCCAATTAATTCTGTCCTTTCCCCACTCAGAGACCCAGGTCGTCGCACGCATCTCTGCTTGTCTAGCTGACATCTCTCAGTGGATGTCCGCTCATCATCTCAAGCTCAACCTTGACAAAACTGAACTGCTTTTCCTTCCAGTAAAATATTGTCCCACTCTTGACCTGACTATCAACATCGGCACCTCCGTTGTTTCCCCGACCCAGACTGCAAGGAATCTGGGTGTGATCCTAGATAACAACCTGTCCTTCACTGCAAACATCGCTGCTACAACCCGTTGCTGCAGATACACGCTTTACAACATCAGGAAGATACGTCCCCAGCTGACCCAGAAAGCGACGCAGCTTCTGGTCCAGGCTTTCGTCACCTCACGCCTAGACTACTGCAACTCCCTCCTGGCTGGTCTACCTGCATGTGCCATCCGACCTCTGCAGCTCATCCAGAATGCAGCAGCTCGTCTGGTCTTCAACCTTCCTACATTTTCCCACGCCACGCCGCTCCTCCGCTCCCTTCACTGGCTTCCGGTAACTGCTAGAATCCACTTCAAGACAATGGTACTTGCGTACCATGCTGCGAATGGATCTGGCCCTTCCTACATCCAGAACATGGTTAAACTGTACACCCCAGCGCATGCACTACGCTCTGCATCAGCCAAACGACTCGCTGCACCCTCGCTGCGAGGGGGACCCAAGTTCCCATCAGCAAAAACATGTGGGTTTGCTATCCTGGCTCCAAGATGGTGGAATGAGCTCCCCATTGACATCAGGACAGCAGAAAGCTTACACACCTTCCGGCGCAGACTGAAAACTCATCTCTTTCGACACCACTTCGAGCGATAGAATTACTAACAAAGAACTGCTAACAGAGCACTTATATACTAATAAAGGACTGGCTTATCTATAGCCAGTTGAGTAGCACTTGAAATACTTGGCTCTATGAAACCTGATGTACTTATATGATTCTGTTTTCTTCAAGGTTGTGTCTTCCTGGTCGAATGTACTTATTGTAAGTCGCTTTGGATAAAAGCGTCAGCTAAATGCAATGTAATAATGTAATAAGCCAGTCCTTTATTAGTATATAAGTGCTTTGTTAGTAATTCTGGGTAAGTGCGGGTGCAGCGAGTCGTTTGGTTGATGCAGAGCGGAGTGCACGTGCTGGGGTGTACAGTTTAACCATGTCCTGGATGTAGGAAGGTCCAGATCCATTCTCAGCATGGTACGCAAGTACCAGTGTGTTGAAGTGGATTCTTGCAGTTACCGGAAGCCAGTGGAGGGAGCGGAGGAGCGGAGTGGTGTGGGAACATTTAGGAAGGTTGAAGACCAGACAAGCTGCTGCATTCTGGATGAGCTGCAGAGGTCGGATGGGACATGCAGGTAGACCAGCCAGGAGGGAGTTGCAGTAGTCTAGGCGTGAGATTATCTTCTACATATAAAGACGTAAAAGTAAAGAATAAAGTGTATGTTTAAATGTTAGCATCCCCCGAAGAGGCATAAGTTCTTACATTGAATTTGGATACATTCTAAATCAGGGGTGGGGAACCTTTTTCCTCTCAAGGGCTATTTCAATTTTTACAACATCCTCCGAGGGCCGTACAAATTATTGACCTCTGCTTAAAAAAACTAAGATCACAGCCGATTCATTTTGCCTTTCTTTCATGCTGTGCAAAGAAAAAGCAACCTTTTAATCCAGATATCTTACCATGACTCGCGCATGCATGCACGTGCACGGTTGTGGCGTGACCACCAAAACAGAAAGATATGGACACAAGATGTGTGCAAATGTATTTAGTATCCTATCCATGTGAACATGATTTAAGTGGGGGGAGACCTAACCTCCTCTAGGGGGGTCCGGGGGCATGTTCCCCCGGGAAGATTTTTTTTTTTAAATGTTGAAGTTGAAAGCATCAATCTGGTGCACTTTGAGAGCAATATTAGGATATCTATGGATACATCTCTCAACACCCATATGAAACAGAACTGTAAGCAGATTTTATTTTTCTTTATGGATATTTTAAAAATCATTCCCCTTTCAAACTGTATTCTTGTTTATTAATCATATAGTATTGTATACCTGTTTTTCCTTTATTCTCTTGTTTTTTATAACTATAATGATCATATAAAGATGTGCCTTTACCTCACTGGTTGTAGAAAAAGCTTCTTATATTCGTTAGCATAGCGAGCTAACCAGATGCTAATAACAACAGTTATTGATTGTATGATCAGTGTGTGACAGATGAACAGATCGCCACTGGGCTTTCAACTAAATACACAGCCATGCAAAACATGCACCATGTGTACGGCTCCTTATGCGTACTGACATTTTTTAAGTCCCGGAGCGACGTTCTGGTGCTCTCCGGCAGAACTGCACCCCTGTCAGACAAGACATATACCACAGGATGACACGTTAGGCCCGTGTTGTGTTCAAGGACCCTGACCGTGGCCAGGAAAAACAGGCACTCTCTTGTTGAATTATTTTGCGGTCTAGATTTCTTACATTTTTTGCTTGTGTCATTATAAATTACCTCGAGGGCCGTATCAAATGGGTTCCCCACCCCTGTTCTAAATCATCAAGTCTACGACCATATTTTCGTGTGTGGTTCGGGTGCCATCGTGTGGCCTTCTGCAGGCATCGTACTTGCTTCGGCTGTTGCTTGGCTCATGAATGGCCCGATGTTGTTACGATCAGAGGCGAATTTGAACATTTCCTTTATCGTGTGTCCATCTGGTGTCAATTTCGGGACAGTGTGACAGGGGCTTAAAGGGAACAGCAGAATAAGACAGACAGGAAGTAAACACCAACAGGATATGTACATAGCATTTGAATATTATTCTATATACTTTGGAGTTTTAATTCTGAATACATAATTTAGTGGTAGACTGAATACGTGTGGTTATGTGCTTTATGGGCTGCCACATCCCAGCTGTTATTATGTGATGTAAGGACAAAAGATTTATTACAGTTAATAGGGCAGTCAAACATATTGCAATATAAAGCAATCACTTTAATAGTCTCCTGTAGTGAAGAGTGATGGGTTTGCAGGAACAGCAGTATATCATCTGCATAAAGACTGATTTTGTGATATACGCTGGGTGTTCTGATTCCTTTTATGTAGAAGTTCTGACGGATGGCAGCTAGAGATTTAATGAAAATGGTAAAAGGAGAGGGAGAGAACTGTTCTGTGTCATGCTTTGTGATGTGTTTATGTGGATGATGACAGTGGTTCTATATGTCACTGGCTGTTTAGGAAAGAGAATGTTGAAGAATGTGGATGATGATGGTCGATCCTGATGCCCTTTCCCAGATATTTGAGCCACACCCTAACTTGTCGTGCACCAGTGTCGGAATTTGATGCGTCAGTTTACATTTCTCTCAAAGCCTTGGCAACCTCATTGATGGAGTCGATAGTGTGTTCCTTTGCATTTGCAGGAACACATCAGTCAGGACACGGACCCTGCTGGAGGGCTGAACGAACAAATAGTGGAGACACCAGTCCGGGTGCACTCAGCTCCTCAGCTGCAGCACCTCCGACCCTGCTCTTACAAAGAACACAATTAATTAAGTATCAATTGTTTTTGTACATACCCATAAATATGAAAACACAAAATGAATGCATTTGGTTTATTCTGATTCCAAACAAGGGAATTGAAATAAGATTAGCTTGATCATCTTGGACGTCATTGTCCTCCTCTGCCTCCCTCACTACTAGACTCAGGAGGGACTCTCCAATAGCAGCAGTTTGTTGTCTAAGGTGGTGTGTATTGGTGCCCCTTTTCACCATACGATGACATAAACAATCTGCTTATGCAAGACTATCCGTATTTTGGACTCAACCTTTCTTTTGGACCACTTCTTTCACCCTCAGTGACAGTCCAAACTCCTGAGGCTGCAGTGTTAACAACATCTGCCAAATCTTACCGCATTTCTCATGCCACACTATGTCCACAATGTGCCTTTCATAGTATCTATAGTATCCGCAAGAATTTCAGCACTTCTTTCAGTATTTGCCATGCACAGTTTTGTGCACTTGGTATTAATTCATTCTAATAAGGGACATTTCACTGACTTTTTATAGGCAACCTTTAGTGTGGCCTGCAAAGGTGCACCACATTTTGAGTTGCTTGTGATTTATAAAGAGGAACAGATATAGGATGTGGTTGTTTAGAAAATCTGAATATTTTGGTGTTTAAGCCCTTTGTATTTCATCTGTGCGCAGCCTTTTCACATGAATCCTGCACACAGTTTTATAAATTTGATTTTAGATTAGATGACTTTATTGTCATTACATAATGCAATCGCAGTGTAAAGAAATTAGAAGGGTCTAACCAGAGTGCAAACAGTCAGTTATATACAGATCTATCAGCAGTTTGTACAAAATAAATGATAGAAATAAAGGTAAATAGATGTAAAATGTATAAATAAGCACATATAAAACACACTCATAAGAATAAATACACTGAATACAGTATATACAGCAGTAATGTGCAAGGATGAATGCGCTTCAGCACACCACACAACAACAGGCAGTGTGGGACAGCGTGGGGTTCATTCATTGACAGCAGTCTGACTGCTAAAGGGAAGAAGCTGTGCGTGGTCCTGTTTGTTCTACCCGGGAGGCTGCGGTAGCATGTCCCAGAGCGGGTGCCACGTAGGGGGATAAACATTGCATGGTTGGGGTGGGAAGAGTCTCTAATGATGTGCTGTGCCCTCTGCAGTGATTTATGGTCCTTGACCGTGCAGTTACCGTACCGACTGAGATGCAGGTGGAGAGGATGGTACAACGGTAGAAGTTCACCAGCACTTGGGAGGATAGGCGGCGTTTTGCCAGTTTCCTCAGCAAGAATATGCGCTTGTGAGCCTTCTTGACTAGGGCTGAGGTGTTGGTGGTCCAGGAGAGGTCCTCCCATATGTGGACTCCCAGTAAATGAGGCCCATGGTGCATAAGGCAGTCCAAAGGTGTTCCTGTGCTGTTGGTGAATCCAGTATGTTGGTCTTTTCTTTACTTAGGTGTGGAAGGTCAATGTTGTGGGAAAAAGGTTGATGCCCTCTTGACATGAGTTTGTGTCTTATGAATATAGATTGGCATAGAACATTCTGCAGATTTTATTTTGATTTTATAGCTTTGGTTACATTTCCTGTTTTTTTCACTTGCATTACTGTTTTCAGAAATGTTTTTTTGCCAAGTATGTCAGTAAGTGCCCGTCAGTTTCCAATGACGGCTTCTCAGACAATTGTGTCACAAACCATTTGATGCGTCACGTTGACTGAGGACAGGAATGTCCACTAGTGCTTTAGCCAGACAGTTAAACGTTTACTGCCATACAGTGGTGTAGTGGGGATTTTTTAATGGGGGAACCCTATTTTAATTAGGTCATCCCAAACAAGGCCACACAAAGCGCACAGGTAACTACCGGTATGCTTAGTCCTACTTTAGTTACTGTACTGCAAAAAGCAGACGGCGCTGCACTCAACACACACAGACTCAAAATCATGGTCACACTGTGGCACATACATTACATAAACAATTTATAGGCCTAAATTGCATAAACTACAGTATTGCAACTAAGCAGACAGCGCTGCTTCTCTCTCTCTCTATCTCCATTTTCAAAATCTATTTAAAACTCATAACAAATAAACAAAATTCCCAAAGTTGTCCTGAAATTAACTTATTAAATAAACAAAACGACAAATATAGCCTACTTATGCAAACAACATTGAATCTGGACTTGAAATTATTCTGAATAGGCCTAGCCTACATTGCAAATAAGCAGACAGCGCTGCTTTTCACACACACACACACACACACACACACACACACACACACACACACACACACACACACACACACACACACACACACACACACACACACACACACACACACACACACACACCTTGGGTTTTGAAGACTGATAAATCCGAAATGGATGAACAAACTTTGCAGCCCAGTTTCCCAGCTTTGCAGTGTATCCACGGGTATTGGTAGAAATTAAAATCAATGTTGATATGGCGTAATTTGAATTAAATACACTATTTAATTTAAATCAGTTTTATTCTGAAAAACCTGAAGTTCACTAACTATTAACTTAATACTTTTATTCTGAAAAGTATTCACTTCCGGTTAGAATTAGCATGTGGCGAAATGCTGCATTTTCAAACCGTGAATCAAAGGTGAAATGACATGTGATGTTGTACACTGAGCACACTGGGTTTAGCACTCATTTATTACCGCTGAATAACGTTTATTAGGGAATGTTTAAATAACCACAGACACCAGAATGATATAATTTAACAACAGAAAAAGGCAGGAATTGCATTGGACCCGCCCCCCGACGAAGCCGGCCAATAGGAGAAGACCTCAGATGACAGCAGGAAGAGCAAGCCAAGAATTGACCTCTTCTACCTGCTGACCCCGACTGACCGGTCGGATGAGGAGAGCGCCTCCACTCGCACATTTCATTTTGTACACCACCGCATCTTTTGTGTAATTAAATGCTGTTAACTTTTATAAGCTTCCCTTGACTCTTTTCAGTCTCTCCTGCCTTCAGGGTTCTAGAATACACTAACAGTATGCCTCCTGTTTCCTCCGCCACATCTCCTCCGTCCATGCATCTGGGAAAGGTGAACTTGAGCTAGCTAGGGGAACGTTGCTAGCGCAGCTAACGTTAACGTTACTACTAGCATTATCCACGTCTTTAGGCGGCTCTTCTGATGATGTATTACTAGTAGCAGCTTCACTTGTAGCTTCAGTGCTGCTAGCCTCTTTCTTCTTGTGAATTATATTCTTTTTAGAAAATAAGTCAAGTAAAACATGTTAGCCTGCCATTATAGAGCTTTTTCGTTAGCGTTCTTGAGGGAAAGAGCTGCCGCAAAATCGGCGGGCGTGTGTCCCCAGCTCGCCCGCGGGGTCACGAGCGTGATGACGAATCATAATTTTTTAAGGCAATCGTTTTTATTTTTTATTATAATTACTGTGAAATGTATTATGTTTTTGTCATTATTACAACAAATACACACTTGCAACTGATAACTCTGGCAATGATTTTATATTTATTAGACTATTGAAAAAAAGATCATGCTCCAAATAAGTGGGGGTACGGCGCACCCCCGCGTCCAACGCCCACTACACCACTGCTGCCATAAGGCACCTCCAATTTCAGTTCTGAACATTTAGCAGTACAATCAACGGGCCTTCAACCGCAGACCACATGTAACCAGGCCAGCCCAGGACCTCCACATCCAGCTTCTTCAACTGCCAGACTGTCTGAGACCACCCACCCGGCAGCTGAGGTAACAGCTGGTCAGCTCAAACAAAGAATTCATTAACAACCCATCTGAGTGCTCCTCGTCCTCAGGCGTCTAGCATTTGGGGAAGCATTCCAGAATGGGACACAAACTGCATACTTGTAATCGGAGATGGGTTACTAAAAAAAAGTAATATATTACATATTACATATTACTTATATATATATATATATATATATATATATATATATATTATAATATATTACACTACTTCGTTACTCTCTACATAAAGTAACTCGTTACTTTACTCGTTACTTTACTCGCAGGGCCGGCCCGCCCCTCCCTGCAGGCAGATCACACAGACTGCTAAAGTTTCAAATGTTCTCTTTAGTTCAGTTCATCAAGACTGATCCAGATCCTGAATGTTTTCCTATCTGACCGTGGCTGTCCTCTGTCTCCTGCTATCTGACCGTGGCTGTCCTCTGTCTCCTGCTATCTGCCCGTGGCTGTCCTCTGTCTCCTGCTATCTGACCGTGGCTGTCCTCTGTCTCCTGCTATCTGTATATTTTGCGCAGTCTATCTCTGCTCACGCTGTTGCGTCGGCGTGTTCTCCTGCGTATTGGTCATGTGTCGCACTGGAACACATCGCAAAGACTTCAGCCGAGCACGTACGAACTGCGCATGAGTGAGTGGCAATAACTCTCCTTACCAGCAGGCGGCGGTAGTGTGTATTCGTCATTCAAAACAGGCAACAACCGGAAAACAGAGAAGAAGAACAGACTATGTGATATAAACAAACAACAAATAGCTGTGCGTTAGCTTCACCTTAGCACGTGTTCTTTGCAGGTGTTTGTTGAGGTTTGATTATGACTGATTTTAGTAAGTAACGAAGTAACGCGTGTCGGGGGAATGTTAGTAACTGTAGTGTGATTACTGAATTATAAAAGTAGCGCGTTACACTACTCCGTTACCGACAAAAGTAATATTATTACAGTAACGCGTTACTTTGTAACGCATTACACCCAACTCTGCTTGTAATCCTTATCATGTGAAATTCTTAGTTCAGATTGCCTACTTAATGTATTTTTACTAAATACAATTGCACATATCACAGTGGCATTTTGTTGTGAACAGCTCAAGGCACATGTTTTATAATGATCAAATGAGATAAAGAGGAACAATAATATTGTTAGCTTAACTCACCTAAACAAAATACAAATTTAAATTTCAACATGATGTGACTGGCGTTAGGAAATGTATTTAAAATGTACTGAAACAGACATATTCTAAATCTTCAAGTCAAGTTTGTATGTTGCGTAAATTATTTCCTTTGACACGTTTGTAATTGGTAGCCTACCCCTTGTGTCCCTGGAAGAACAACTACAAATGATATCTTAGGCCCCGTCCACACAAGGGCGAAACAGTTATCCGCTACAGTTATCCGCTACAGTTCTCCGCTACAGTTCTTTATCGTATAGGCCAGGGGTCGGCCACAGGCGGACCGCGGTCCGGATCCGGACCCAGACGCCGACCTATACGGCCCCGGACCTATAATCAATACATTAATAGGGGATTTTAATTTTGACGGGGTGATTCTATTTTAACCGCCGCCAACAGGGGGTGAAAGAGACGATTGAGCGATACAGGGAGAGAAACACAGAAGAAGAGATGAGTGAGCGATACAGGGAGAGAAACACAGAAGAAGAGATGAGTAAGCGATACAGGGAGAGAAACACAGAAGAAGAGCCGAGAGCGCGGCAGAGAGAAGACGGAGAGGAGAGTGAACAGGCGTGTTAGCGGCAGACAGGGAGAGACACATAATTACACATGGCGCTCTCCAAGAAGAGGAAAGTGGACAGTGAGAACAGAGCTTTTAACCCTGAGTGGACTCATTCATGTTCATCCTGCCCACTGGGAGCACAGAGCCAGTGTGTCTCATTTGTTCAGAGACCGTGGCGCTCATTAAAAGAGACAACACGCCTATATAAGACAAAACACAAAGTGTTTGACCAAACATTCCCTCTCAAGTCAGAACTGAGGTCACAAAAAATAAGCAGTCTCAGAGCCCAATATGATCAGTCCACCAGGACCACAATTAAAACTAAATATGGTTCCAGGGCAGGCTAACCGAGGCTAACCAATGAGCACCTGCATGTGTATGAGAATGGCCCTGACACCATTTCAGCCAGGATTTACAAACTCCTGGCAGGACAAGCTCCAGCTCAATTCTCGCACTGAATAAAAAAAAACGACTGCAATATAAGAGGGAAAGAAAGAGACACTTTAAAACTGTTCAATTGTTATGATGTGTAAAGACTGATATTGTTCTATAATCGTCTGAAACTGTTAAGTCATGATGTGAAACGGTTAACAAAGAAAAAGGGAAACTCAAGCTGCTGCTACACTTTATTTTATTTATCTAAAATTAAGTACTTTTAAGATGCACATCTTTTCAAAAGCTATTTTATTTATTTTCTCTTACGGAGCGTCCACACTACAGCTTCAAAAATAGCTTGGAGCTGGGCGTGTCTGGAGCTTGGGGATTTTATTCAAGCAACACGGCCAACAACCAATCACATGAATCTCCCGCCCCCGACATACAAAGCAAAAAACCCTGGGGGTTGTATGGGAGCAATATATATATAAACTCCCCAAACAGGCGAAAACCTGCCAGTTTCACCCACTGTCTCTGCCACCTCCCTCCATGCCTGGTTCCTCCGGTTTGTATCCCGGTAGGTGAAGAGGGTCTGGTCATACAAAACCGGGTGATTTGCTACGGCGATAGTTAGTTTCTCCTCCGACTTTTTTTGAAATATAGAAATGAACGGCGGGATATCTCTCCAGCTTAGACGCGGTTTGATTGGCTACGGCTTCAGCTGTCAGATTTTGGGAAAAGGGATTTGATTGGCTGGCGCTGGCTACTCCGGCGTCTCCGGCGGCAGAAGTTGAACATTGTTCAACTTCTGTCGCCGGAGACGCCTGAGACGGACCGCTCTGCTACCCACAATTCAGTTCGGCGAAAAAGCGAGGCTACGTGACGTCACCCCATTGAAAGTGAATGGGCAGATTGGAGCTTTCGACGCTGTCGACGCTGTAGTGTAGACGGGCCGTTACGGTACGTCCACACAGCAGCTTTTCAAAAATCTTGAAAATCTTGGAACTGGGTGTGTCTGAAAGCTTGGGGATTTTTTGCGAGCAACGTGACCAACAACCAATCACATGAATCTCCCGCCCCCGACATACAAAGCAAAAAAACCCGGGGATTTTATGCGAGCAATATATATATAAACTCCCCAAACAGGCGAAAACCTACCAGTTTCACCCACTGTCTCTGCCACCTCCCTCCATGCCTGGTTCCTCCGGTTTGTATCCCGTTAATAGTTCTGGTCGTAAAGAATCGGGTAATTTGCTACCGTAATTTCTCGTTTGGAATATGAGGAAATGAACTGCGGTCTGGCTCTCCCAGCATACACGTGGTTTGATTGGCTATCGCTTCTACTGTCAGATTTGCATAAACGTGTTTGATTGGCTGACGCTTCCAGCTCAGCTTCAAAAGTTGAACATTGCTCAACTTTTGAATCCTGGAAATCCTGGAAATCTTCGCTTCGCTCCCCCACAATGCAGTTCGGCGAAAAGTGAGGCAAAGTGACGTCATCCCCATTCAAAGTCAATGGGCAGAGAAGCGGTGGAAGATTCGTCTAAAGCTGCTGTGTGGACGTACCTTTAAATTCAGCCAGAGAGGAACATTACACATATCCACAGTATTTACTGTATATGTGTATAGTTCAATGTTAATTGACAATAAATATTGTTGTTTATGAATTGTACTTTCTTTATTTGATTGGCAGTCAGTTGTTGATTACATGCAAACGTTGATAAAGCTACAGGCTACTTCAATATATATCACACTAATTCATAAAGCAAGTTAGACATTTTGATGTTCCGGACCTTTGCATGGGGAGATTTTCTCTAACTGGACCTCGTTGAATTTTAGTTGAATACCCCTGGTATAGACGGTTCGTCCACACGAGGCCGAAACGGAGCCACGGAAACGCAGCCCTCAAACTATCGTTTAATAACGGCTCCCAAAGTGAGTAGGTCTGGGGACGAAACGCTTGCCGCCCCCTGTTTACGCCCTATACGATCATAGCCCCGCCTCTCTCCACCTATCCTGCTCACCCCCGCGTCATTGCTGATGCGTTTCGCCAACAACAACAACAATGGCGGATCACAAGGTTGCGTTCGTGCTCCAGACGCAACTGACCATGATACAGATGTTAGTGCAACATCTACAGCTCCTTGACCACAACCATCAGCAACAAGTGGACATGGAGAACTACATGAACTACATGTTGCTAAATCCACGAGGACAATAACCAGAAGGGCAACCAGGCAACCACTGCTTTTGGTGTATTTTGTGGCGGAAGTACAGAGCCATTTACAGGCCCGGCATATGTACTGCAGCGGTCTCGTGTGGACGTACACGTTTCTTGAGCCGATTCCGTGTGGACGGAAAACTTTTTTGATATCGACTTTGGTTTGTTGTTGTCTCCATTTCGTCTCTGTGTGGACGGGGCCTTAGTCCAACTTGCAACAACCAATAGCTGTTAGTGTGCATTGCCTTTTGTGCAGTGCTTTGTGTGGGTTCAGACGATGCATGTGTAGGAGTAGGAGTATTGAGTATTACGCAGAGGCCTCTGAAGTGTTGTGTCTTGTCAAATGTGTTAGTTATGTTTATGTATTTTGTCTGTCATTTCCTGTATTTTGTATTTACCTCTTGTCTTTCATTTCAGGCCCCGTTTCTTCCTCCCCTTGTTTGTTTTTCCCGCCTTCATCAGTGTCTGCCCAGCCCCTGATTGTTTCCACCTGCACTGTAAAACCTGACAAGTTAATAGAACTCAAACGTTTTTTTGAAACTGATTACATCGACATTTTTGAGTACCATAACTTAAATGTTTTAAGTTAAAGTATAATCTTATCAATTGAGTTCTATTTACTAGTCATTTTTAAGTGACACAAACATATTGTTTTAAGTTAAAGAAACATGGATATATTAAGTTATTTAAACTAATAATTTTTGTTAACACTGTACATATAAAGATCAAGTATCTTTAACTTAAACATTTTCATATCTCTTCAACTAGCTCTTTTGTTAGCACAGTAGATATGAAAATCAGGTAGATTTAACTTAAATATTTTTATTATCTCTAAACCCCAATATGAATAAAACATTTCAATTGAGTAGTACTCAAAACGGAATGTCGAATACTTAAAACTTTTGTTGAAACCGATTACATCGACATTTTTAGTTAACTGTAACTCAAAATCCCCAAGTTAACATTTTGACTAAACATTAAAAAGAAGTTTAAAACTGACTGTGTGGGGCACAACGCTAGCGTCCAGCCACAAGGGAGTGTGTGTGTGTGTGTGTGTGTGTGTGTGTGTGTGTGTGTGTGTGTGTGTGTGTGTGTGTGTGGTGTGTGTGTGTGTGTGTGTGTGTGTGTGTGTGTGTGTGTGTGTGTGTGTGGGGCACAATGCCAGCGTCCAGCCACAAGGGAGTGGGGTGTGTGTGTGTGTGTGTGTGTGTGTGTGTGTGTGTGTGTGTGTGTGTGTGTGTGTGTGTGTGTGTGTGTGTGTGTGTGTGTGTGTGTGTGTGTGTGTGTGTGTGTGTGTGTGTGTGTGTGTGTGTGTGTGTGTGGGGCACAATGCCAGCGTCCAGCCACAAGGGAGTGGGGTGTGTGTGTGTGTGTGTGTGTGTGTGTGTGTGTGTGTGTGTGTGTGTGTGTGTGTGTGTGTGTGTGTGTGTGTGTGTGTGTGTGTGTGTGTGTGTGTGTGTGGGGCACAATGCCAGCGTCCAGCCACAAGGGAGTGTGGTGTGTGTGTGTGTGTGTGTGTGTGTGTGTGTGTGTGTGTGTGTGTGTGTGTGTGTGTGTGTGTGTGTGTGTGTGTGTGTGTGTGTGTGTGTGTGTGTGTGTGTGTGTGTGTGTGTGTGTGTGTGTGTGTGTGTGGGGCACAATGCCAGCGTCCAGCCACAAGGGAGTGTGGTGTGTATGTGTGGCACAACGCCAGCGTCCAGCCACAAGGGAGTGTGGTGTGTGTGTGTGGGACACAATGCCAGCTTCCAGCCACAAGGGAGTGTGGTGTGTGCGTGTGTTATATTGTGTGATGACTACAATGTGAGAAGCTCATTTGTTAGGCTCAATGCCCTGGGCCTCATGTTCCCCTCATCCAGGCCCATCAATACTTTCTGGATGAAGTCGAAAGTGTTTGCCAACTCTTTCGGGTAACTCAGATGGAGGGCATAGATCAGTGCGAAAAGATGGATGAATGCCTCAGCCAGTGTGGGGAGTTCCATAACTTTGTCCCCCTGTATGACGACAGCGATCTTCTCTGGGCAGAAGCAACACACTCTCACTCCCTAAGCGTCCAATAGCGACGTTTGGTCAGTGTCCGTGGCGTCTAATTGTGACGCTCCTAGGCTCCTTCAGCGTCATAAAGGGACGCAAATAGCTTTCAACTGATTGCAATGTATTCCCATCTGCGTCGGGATTTGACGCTCATGGAAGCACGGCATTCGTTTATGCCGGCTGCCCTTAAAGGCAATGTGAGCGTCCATTCCCATTGGATAACGGAGAATTGTACACCCGGAAGTAAGTATTCCTCTTACTGTCGATTGATTTTACAGTGATATCTGCACTACTCATCGATTAAAAAACACCAGATTATCCTTGTTAATTACACAGCATTGATTGGTTTAAATTGTGTGCAATGCTTTTGTATTTTTCCCCTTCGATTCGGAGAAACAAATATTTTTTCTGAGTAAAGGATGGCAGAAGACACTACACTACCCAGAATCCCCAGCTATCGTTTGGACTACACCATGTGCTCTTAATTGTGACGCTCCTAGGCTCCTTCAGCGTCATAAAGGGACGCAAATAGCTTTCAACTGATTGCAATGTATTCCCATCTGCATCGGGATTTGACGCTCATGGAAGCACGGCATTCGTTTGTGTCTGCTGCCCTTAAAGGTAATGTGAGCGTCCATTCCCAGGAGTAAAGGATGGCAGAAGACACTACACTACCCAGAATCCCCAGCTATCGTTTGGACTACACCATGTGCTCTGTTTGAGAAACCCCGTTTTTTTCACCATTCATTCCGATGGCTGGCGTCTATGTCACATGATCTTCAAATTTCTCCCTGCAGAAAAAGAAAACATGACCGAAATTTGTTTTATTCTCGTGGAAAATGCCTATTTTAAAGTTAGTTTGGCCATTAAAATGCGTTTTGATGTCATTTGATGCGAGAAATAT
Source organism: Pseudochaenichthys georgianus (assembly GCF_902827115.2). Classification (NCBI taxonomy): domain Eukaryota; kingdom Metazoa; phylum Chordata; class Actinopteri; order Perciformes; family Channichthyidae; genus Pseudochaenichthys; species Pseudochaenichthys georgianus. The sequence continues at coordinate 3,906 of NW_027262756.1, read as the reverse complement.
GAGTTGTTATTTCAGATTATGTGTGCAGTGGATGTACATGATCTTTAGTTTGCTAGTTATTACGAAGATTACTTCAGGAAATCGCGACGTTTTCATTGTTACCAAGGTGGTTGCTAGGGACGCTGCTATCGATATTATTTCTGTTATGTTGTGTAACTGTTTAATGGTGTTATCTTTATTGCTACCCCCTTCCCCGTCAATGTGTTGGTCCACAGCCTAAACATATTAGTTTAACAAAATCCGCATCTAAAGATAGCCTACGTTATTTTCCCCTGTGCAATTCCAGTCTCACATCTCACAGCACATCGTCATTAACAAATACCGGAAACAGACCGAAAACATTTAAAAAAAAAAAAAATAATACTTTATTCCGAGTGTGCTTGCTTTTCTCTTTGAAAGTCATCACATAACGGCATTGTAATACACGGTTCGGCTGCATTACATATTACATATCTGCCGTAGTTCTGTATTTATAGAGCCCTGATGAGAAGACCTCTAGACAAACATGAGGAACTGAAAACGTGACGTGGATCATAAATATATCAGCCATTAAACAACATCTTACATTTCTTTTCACACAATACGTCTCCTTGCAGTATCAACACTAATTCGGCTCACTTTTATATTTGATCCAATTGGTAGATAGGCTGTATTTACACCATAAAGGTGCACAGCCGATATAAAGGGACACCTGGTGGTTAAAGCATGTTATTGAACTTAATTATTTTTATTATTAGATATTAATACGATCCCTATAAAGTATATTCATTACTCGTTATTCTCTACTAATAGTTAATTAAAGACTGTATGTAATGACTATTTTGCACATCCCTTTCAAGATTTCAAGATGTTCTAAGGTTTATTGACATATCATATAGGCCTACACAACTGTGGTGTAGTTCTGCACTGAATGAAAAACTTGGGTTGCAGGTTCCCCAATAGTGCATTACAAGACATCTATCAATATGTGTGCATACCTCCAGCAATGTTAACTTTGTTGAAGCACTTATTTTAACTGATATTATACATAATGTATTATACTCTTATAAGATGTATGTAGATATTTCATCTCCGGCCTTGTCAGGTATTGAACAATCAATAAATAAAGAACACAGAATTGTTGAATATAAAACACAGCATTTGTGTGATTATACTAAATGATTTTCAAATAAACACAGCTGCATATTTAATTGTTACACCTGCTGATGTAACGCAAATGTTCCAACTTGGGATCAATAAAGTATATCTTATCTTAAGCTGATCGATGGCTACTGCCATATTTGCAAAATGTGCCTCTGAACCTTGACAAGTGCATGTTTCAGGCTTATCAATTAATGTAATGTAATGTTATCACAGAGGTCACACACATAAGACCAGCTGTTAAATAAAGCTCTTCTGAGCTCTACACGGTGGACCCGTTCAAATCCAGTTTTGGACAGTCTGCCGTGGTTCCATCCCATTTCAAATGCTGTTCGAGAATCGGCTTAACCCTCGGAGCACACTCTCCAATCACAGAGCTTGAGGACTATCACGGGGTTTGTCAAACAGAGCACATGGTGTAGTCCAAACGATAGCTGGGGATTCTGGGTAGTGTAGTGTCTTCTGCCATCCTTTACTCCTGGGAATGGACGCTCACATTACCTTTAAGGGCAGCAGACACAAACGAATGCCGTGCTTCCATGAGCGTCAAATCCCGATGCAGATGGGAATACATTGCAATCAGTTGAAAGCTATTTGCGTCCCTTTATGACGCTGAAGGAGCCTAGGAGCGTCACAATTGGACACCACGGACACTGACCAAACGTCGCTATTGGACGCTTAGGGAGTGAGAGTGTGTTGGCAGAAGAGTCGACATTTGTCGACCTGGCACTGATCAGGAGAAGTCCGACCGCGACGTCATCTATTTCTGGATCCTCAGACTTCTCTACCTGATGACAAGAACAGATACGTTACCTATTACCCCAAATTGCCTTAGCTATCTCAGAAATATGTTTGCTGAAAAATACATCAGTGACATATCACATCAAATAACCTAATGTTTTGTGCATAACGTGGGTTTAAGGAAACGCCTATTCGCATTGCACCAGAAACTTCAGCCTCCAAAATAACCAATCAGTTGACATAAAGTCTTTCTACAGAAAAAACATAAGGGTTTATTTTATCACTGTATTAGACTGTTACTATTAGCTAGTTGTACCTAATAAACTGGAAACTGAATATATATTTACAGTATCATCTCTCCCTACTACACCTACAAAAATATATGGGGAACACTAGAGATTATTTTTGTATTGAACACTGATGCTGCAGGAAAGAAAGCCCTCTCTTGATTGTGTGTGTCTGTCTGTCTGTCTGTGTGTGTGTGGGTGTCTGTGTGTGTGTATATATGTGTGTGTGTGTGTGTGTGTGTGTGTGTGTGTGTGTGTGTGTGTGTGTGTGTGTGTGTGTGTGTGTGTGTGCCTATGTGTGTGTGTGTGTGTGTGTGTGTGTATGTATCTATGTGTGTATGAATGTGTATCTATGTGTGTGTGTGTATGTGTATCTATGGGTGTGTGTGTATCTTGTGTGTGTGTGTGTGTGTGTGTGTGTGTGTGTATGTGTGTATCTGTCTGTGTGTCTGGGGGGTGTGTGTGTGGTGTGTGTGTGTGTGTGTGTGTGTGTGTGGTGTGTGTGTGTGTGTGTGTGTGTGTGTGTGTGTGTGTCTGTGTGTGTCTGTGTGTGTGTGTCTGTGGTGTGTGTGTGTGTGTGTGTGTGTGTGTGTGTGTGTGTGTGTGTGTGTGTGTGTGTGTGTGTGTGTGTGTGTGTGTGTGTATCTGTCTGTGTGTCTGGGGGTGTGTGTGTGTGTGTCTGTGTGTGTCTGTGTGTGTCTGTGTGTGTGTGTGTGTGTGTGTGTGTGTGTGTGGTGTGTGTGTGTGTGTGTGTGTGTGTGTGTGTGTGTGTATCTGTCTGTGTGTCTGGGGGTGTGTGTGTGTGTGTCTGTGTGTGTCTGTGTGTGTCTGTGTGTGTGTCTGTGTATGTGAGTGAGTATGCCTGTGTGTGTGTGTGTGTGTGTGTGTGTGTGTGTGTGTGTGTGTGTGTGTGTGTGTGTGTGTGTGTGTGTGTGTGTGTGTGTGTGTGTGTGTGTGTGTGTGATCAACTCCTCACAGCTCCTCATATCTGTTCAGAAACTAGACAAAAGTTAAACAAGTACAAACCACAGACTGTCTCTGTCATGACGAATACAGTCGCTGCTTTAATTCTGTCTTTAGGACGTTGTTGTGAGTGTGGACGGAGCAGCTACAACGTTAGTTTAGCCTGATCGATCCAATCTCCATTCACAAAACGCGCATTTTAAAAGGTATTGCATGCCGTCTTGAAACACAGCTGACAGCCGGGGTGAAACTCCAGCGGTTAGAGCAATGCGAATATTTGCATCGCGTCCGTTGTGAACGCAGAATAATGCAGTTCAGAAACCACTGTTCTGGCGCTTTTAAAGCAACTTTTAACAGTGTGAGGGGCCCAAAGGCCATGGTGGCCGTAGGACGTACAATTATTTGTGGGGCATAACGGCCAGACCGAGGGGCTACGACGGCCATGGCCGCCGTGAAAATCCCACCCTGACTGAGACCCTCACCCTGCACCCTGAGTCTCAACTCTCAGTGTTTTTCAAGCCTTTCCCTGTTTTTTTGTATTAAACAAAACATTAAGCTTTCCCAATGGTGTGGTTTTCATTTTGTGAAAAAGTGCAAATGCAGTGTTTGTATATAATTACATCACATCTTTTTTTGCTGTTGGTCGTGAAATTGCTCCTGCTGACTTGAGCCAGCCATTTTTTCCTCCACCCCGTGTCAGTGGGGAAGCCGTACATTCGTACTCCTTTCTCTGAGCGATTTGAGCATCCCCAGGCAGCACAGCAAACCATGGTGG
>NW_027262755.1:0-23717 GCF_902827115.2 Pseudochaenichthys georgianus | reverse complement strand
CTCCCTCTCTCTCCCTCTCCCTCCCTCTCCCTCCCTCTCTCTAAAGGGTGTACCCATGGTCGGTGGTGCGGTGTTTTGGAAGGAAGCCAATTTGATGTTGGCTCAAGATGGATTGTTGGTTAAGGAAATGTTGTATTCTTTTATTTAGAATGCTACAGCACAATGCCCCAGACAGCTGCTGACTCAGACGCCACGGTAGTTCTTAGGGTCTGATCCCCAGACAGCTGCTGACTCAGACGCCACGGTAGTTCTTAGGGTCTGATCCCCAGCCAGCTGCTGACTCAGACGCCACGGTAGTTCTTAGGGTCTGATCCCCAGACAGCTGCTGACTCAGACGCCACGGTAGTTCTTAGGGTCTGATCCCCAGACAGCTGCTGACTCAGACGCCACGGTAGTTCTTAGGGTCTGATCCCCAGACAGCTGCTGACTCAGACGCCACGGTAGTTCCCAGGGTCTGATCCCCAGACAGCTGCTGACTCAGACGCCACGGTAGTTCTTAGGGTCTGATCCCCAGACAGCTGCTGACACAGACGCCACGGTAGTTCTTAGGGTCTGATCCCCAGACAGCTGCTGACACAGACGCCACGGTAGTTCTTAGGGTCTGATCCCCAGACAGCTGCTGACTCAGACGCCACGGTAGTTCTTAGGGTCTGATCCCCAGACAGCTGCTGACTCAGACGCCACGGTAGTTCTTAGGGTCTGATCCCCAGACAGCTGCTGACTCAGACGCCACGGTAGTTCTTAGGGTCTGATCCCCAGACAGCTGCTGACTCAGACGCCACGGTAGTTCCCAGGGTCTGATCCCCAGACAGCTGCTGACTCAGACGCCACGGTAGTTCCTAGGGTCTGATCCCCAGACAGCTGCTGACTCAGACGCCACGGTAGTTCTTAGGGTCTGATCCCCAGACAGCTGCTGACTCAGACGCCACGGTAGTTCTTAGGGTCTGATCCCCAGACAGCTGCTGACACAGACGCCACGGTAGTTCCTAGGGTCTGATCCCCAGACAGCTGCTGACTCAGACGCCACGGTAGTTCTTAGGGTCTGATCCCCAGACAGCTGCTGACTCAGACGCCACGGTAGTTCCTAGGGTCTGATCCCCAGACAGCTGCTGACTCAGACGCCACGGTAGTTCTTAGGGTCTGATCCCCAGACAGCTGCTGACTCAGACGCCACGGTAGTTCTTAGGGTCTGATCCCCAGACAGCTGCTGACACAGACGCCACGGTAGTTCTTAGGGTCTGATCCCCAGACAGCTGCTGACTCAGACGCCACGGTAGTTCTTAGGGTCTGATCCCCAGACAGCTGCTGACTCAGACGCCACGGTAGTTCTTAGGGTCTGATCCCCAGACAGCTGCTGACTCAGACGCCACGGTAGTTCCTAGGGTCTGATCCCCAGACAGCTGCTGACTCAGACGCCACGGTAGTTCTTAGGGTCTGATCCCCAGACAGCTGCTGACTCAGACGCCACGGTAGTTCTTAGGGTCTGATCCCCAGACAGCTGCTGACTCAGACGCCACGGTAGTTCTTAGGGTCTGATCCCCAGACAGCTGCTGACTCAGACGCCACGGTAGTTCTTAGGGTCTGATCCCCAGACAGCTGCTGACACAGACGCCACGGTAGTTCTTAGGGTCTGATCCCCAGACAGCTGCTGACTCAGACGCCACGGTAGTTCCTAGGGTCTGATCCCCAGACAGCTGCTGACTCAGACGCCACGGTAGTTCCTAGGGTCTGATCCCCAGACAGCTGCTGACTCAGACGCCACGGTAGTTCTTAGGGTCTGATCCCCAGACAGCTGCTGACTCAGACGCCACGGTAGTTCTTAGGGTCTGAGCCCCAGACAGCTGCTGACTCAGACGCCACGGTAGTTCTTAGGGTCTGATCCCCAGACAGCTGCTGACTCAGACGCCACGGTAGTTCTTAGGGTCTGATCCCCAGACAGCTGCTGACTCAGACGCCACGGTAGTTCTTAGGGTCTGATCCCCAGACAGCTGCTGACTCAGACGCCACGGTAGTTCTTAGGGTCTGATCCCCAGACAGCTGCTGACTCAGACGCCACGGTAGTTCCCAGGGTCTGATCCCCAGACAGCTGCTGACTCAGACGCCACGGTAGTTCCCAGGGTCTGATCCCCAGACAGCTGCTGACACAGACGCCACGGTAGTTCTTAGGGTCTGATCCCCAGACAGCTGCTGACTCAGACGCCACGGTAGTTCTTAGGGTCTGATCCCCAGACAGCTGCTGACTCAGACGCCACGGTAGTTCCTAGGGTCTGATCCCCAGACAGCTGCTGACACAGACGCCACGGTAGTTCTTAGGGTCTGATCCCCAGACAGCTGCTGACACAGACGCCACGGTAGTTCTTAGGGTCTGATCCCCAGACAGCTGCTGACTCAGACGCCACGGTAGTTCCCAGGGTCTGATCCCCAGACAGCTGCTGACACAGACGCCACGGTAGTTCTTAGGGTCTGATCCCCAGACAGCTGCTGACTCAGACGCCACGGTAGTTCCTAGGGTCTGATCCCCAGACAGCTGCTGACACAGACGCCACGGTAGTTCTTAGGGTCTGATCCCCAGACAGCTGCTGACACAGACGCCACGGTAGTTCTTAGGGTCTGATCCCCAGACAGCTGCTGACTCAGACGCCACGGTAGTTCCTAGGGTCTGATCCCCAGACAGCTGCTGACTCAGACGCCACGGTAGTTCTTAGGGTCTGATCCCCAGACAGCTGCTGACTCAGACGCCACGGTAGTTCCTAGGGTCTGATCCCCAGACAGCTGCTGACTCAGACGCCACGGTAGTTCTTAGGGTCTGATCCCCAGACAGCTGCTGACTCAGACGCCACGGTAGTTCCCAGGGTCTGATCCCCAGACAGCTGCTGACTCAGACGCCACGGTAGTTCCTAGGGTCTGATCCCCAGACAGCTGCTGACACAGACGCCACGGTAGTTCTTAGGGTCTGATCCCCAGACAGCCGCTGACACAGACGCCACGGTAGTTCTTAGGGTCTGATCCCCAGACAGCCGCTGACACAGACGCCACGGTAGTTCTTAGGGTCTGATCCCCAGACAGCTGCTGACTCAGACGCCACGGTAGTTCTTAGGGTCTGATCCCCAGACAGCCGCTGACACAGACGCCACGGTAGTTCTTAGGGTCTGATCCCCAGACAGCTGCTGACTCAGACGCCACGGTAGTTCTTAGGGTCTGATCCCCAGACAGCCGCTGACACAGACGCCACGGTAGTTCTTAGGGTCTGATCCCCAGACAGCCGCTGACACAGACGCCACGGTAGTTCTTAGGGTCTGATCCCCAGACAGCTGCTGACTCAGACGCCACGGTAGTTCTTAGGGTCTGATCCCCAGACAGCCGCTGACACAGACGCCACGGTAGTTCTTAGGGTCTGATCCCCAGACAGCTGCTGACTCAGACGCCACGGTAGTTCTTAGGGTCTGATCCCCAGACAGCTGCTGACTCAGACGCCACGGTAGTTCTTAGGGTCTGATCCCCAGACAGCTGCTGACTCAGACGCCACGGTAGTTCCCAGGGTCTGATCCCCAGACAGCTGCTGACTCAGACGCCACGGTAGTTCTTAGGGTCTGATCCCCAGACAGCTGCTGACTCAGACGCCACGGTAGTTCTTAGGGTCTGATCCCCAGACAGCCGCTGACACAGACGCCACGGTAGTTCTTAGGGTCTGATCCCCAGACAGCTGCTGACTCAGACGCCACGGTAGTTCCCAGGGTCTGATCCCCAGACAGCTGCTGACTCAGACGCCACGGTAGTTCTTAGGGTCTGATTGTCTCCACTCTTGTGAAGGGGAGTGAGCCCTTTGCACCAGAGGAACACATCCTGACTGCAATACGATGCTGAACAGCTTGAACTCTGGGGTGCTGCATCGGAGCATCTCCTTTTGAATGTTGTCTGGGCCTCAAGCTTTCCTTGGCCGGAGAGAGTGTGTCTGTGGTCACCTCCTCCCAAGTCATTGGGAATCAAGAGGCTTTTGGTGGTCTTTAATAGTTTCTTCTAATGTTTGGAGTTTCTCTTTTGTAATACACTGATCTGAATTCATTAGATGTATCGTCTTTGAACAAACGTTCTAAATGTTCTCTCCAGACGTCACCGTGTGGATGGTACTGCTTGGGTTGCTTTGTGCTGACGTTGTTCCACAGATCCCAGAATTGATTTTGATCAATGGCTTTCTCAATATCCTCAAGTTCCATGTGGGTATCATTTAGTTTCTTGTTCCTTATTGTACATTTATATTTGTTTAAGACGTCATTGTATCTGATGCGTAAGGCTGGGTTGTTTGGTTGCCGATGTTTTTCATTTGCTATTTTTCTCAGGTCTTTCTGATGGTCTTGCATTCCTGGTCAAACCATGTGTCAGCGTTTTGCCTTTTAACAGGCTTCCGTCTTTGCTTGATAAGGTCAGCTTTAATAGCTGCCTTGTGAAATATCATGTTGATATAATCAATGGCCATGTTTACACCGTCTTTGGTAGGACCATATTGATTTTGGTCAAATAGTGACATGTCATTTATCAGATCAGGTGAGTTCAAGGCCATGGTGAATGTGTCTCCACTGTCTGGGCCCACCTGTGAGCAGGATGTCATGTGTACAGCTGACTGGGCCCACCTGTGAGCAGGATGTCATGTGTACAGCTGTCTGGGCCCACCTGTGAGCAGGATGTCATGTGTACAGCTGTCTGGGCCCACCTGTAGGCAGGATGTCATGTGTACAGCTGTCTGGGCCCACCTGTAGGCAGGATGTCATGTGTACAGCTGACTGGGCCCACCTGTAGGCAGGATGTCATGTGTACAGCTGTCTGGGCCCACCTGTGAGCAGGATGTCATGTGTACAGCTGTCTGGGCCCACCTGTGAGCAGGATGTCATGTGTACAGCTGTCTGGGCCCACCTGTAGGCAGGATGTCATGTGTACAGCTGTCTGGGCCCACCTGTAAGTAGGATGTCATGTGTACAGCTGACTGGGCCCACCTGTAGGCAGGATGTCATGTGTACAGCTGTCTGGGCCCACCTGTAGGCAGGATGTCATGTGTACAGCTGACTGGGCCCACCTGTAGGCAGGATGTCATGTGTACAGCTGTCTGGGCCCACCTGTAAGTAGGATGTCATGTGTACAGCTGACTGGGCCCACCTGTAGGCAGGATGTCATGTGTACAGGTGTCTGGGCCCACCTGTGAGCAGGATGTCATGTGTACAGCTGTCTGGGCCCACCTGTGAGCAGGATGTCATGTGTACAGCTGTCTGGGCCCACCTATGAGCAGGATGTCATGTGTACAGCTGTCTGGGCCCACCTGTAGGCAGGATGTCATGTGTACAGCTGTCTGGGCCCACCTGTAAGTAGGATGTCATGTGTACAGCTGACTGGGCCCACCTGTAGGCAGGATGTCATGTGTACAGCTGTCTGGGCCCACCTGTGAGCAGGATGTCATGTGTACAGCTGACTGGGCCCACCTGTAGGCAGGATGTCATGTGTACAGCTGACTGGGCCCACCTGTAGGCAGGATGTCATGTGTACAGGTGTCTGGGCCCACCTGTGAGCAGGATGTCATGTGTACAGCTGTCTGGGCCCACCTGTGAGCAGGATGTCATGTGTACAGCTGTCTGGGCCCACCTGTGAGCAGGATGTCATGTGTACAGCTGTCTGGGCCCACCTGTAGGCAGGATGTCATGTGTACAGCTGTCTGGGCCCACCTGTAGGCAGGATGTCATGTGTACAGCTGACTGGGCCCACCTGTAGGCAGGATGTCATGTGTACAGCTGACTGGGTTCCCTTGTTGTGTCACTCATTGGACCTGAGAGTTTAAAGAACACATTGATTTTCTCTCTCTCTCTCTCTCTCTCTCTCTCTCTCTCTCTCTCTCTCTCTCTCTCTCTCTCTCTCTCTCTCTCTCTCTCTCAGGTTCACCACCAGGTGACTTCCTCCTGACTTCCTGCTTCCTCACCCTCTCTCTCCAGCACAGGTTAGCTCTGAGTGCTAGCATGCTAATGTGAACACAGAGCATGTTACTTCCAGAACACGTCTCATTGGTTCTGACAGCAACGCTTCTGATTGGGCTAGAACACAGCTGGGTGTTTCTAGAACACAGCTGGGTGTTTCTAGAACACAGCTGGGTGTTTCTAGAACACAGCTTCTCCAACAGAGAGGACTCACGAGAACGCCTCCTTGTAATCGTTGGGTTTGATGCAGCGGACGTAATGAGGAGTCGTCGCGTTCAGAGTCTCCATGAGCATGCGAAGAGAACTGCGGAACTGAATACACAGGAAACACGTCAGGAAACACGTCAGAGTGTATTTAGTGTACCTGGCAGTATATCGTATATATAATAAAGTACACAGAGTACCTGGCAGTATATCGTATATATAATAAAGTACACAGAGTACCTTGCAGTATATTGTATATATAATAAAGTACACAGAGTACCTTGCAGTATATTGTATATATAATAAAGTACACAGAGTACCTGGCAGTATATCGTATATATAATAAAGTACACAGAGTACCTGGCAGTATATCGTATATATAATAAAGTACACAGAGTACCTTGCAGTATATTGTATATATAATAAAGTACACAGAGTACCTTGCAGTATATTGTATATATAATAAAGTACACAGAGTACCTGGCAGTATATCGTATATATAATAAAGTACACAGAGTACCTGGCAGTATATCGTATATATAATAAAGTACACAGAGTACCTTGCAGTATATTGTATATATAATAAAGTACACAGAGTACCTGGCAGTATATCGTATATATAATAAAGTACACAGAGTACCTTGCAGTATATTGTATATATAATAAAGTACACAGAGTACCTGGCAGTATATTGTATATATAATAAAGTACACAGAGTACCTTGCAGTATATCGTATATGTGTATACAGTATATAGTTAGATATAATAAAGTACACAGAGTACCTTGCAGTATATAGTTATATATAATAAAGTACACAGAGTACCTTGCAGTATATCGTATATGTGTATACAGTATATAGTTAGATATAATAAAGTACACAGAGTACCTGGCAGTATATAGTTATATATAATAAAGTACACAGAGTACCTGGCAGTATATAGTTATATATAATAAAGTACACAGAGTACCTGGCAGTATATAGTTATATATAATAAAGTACACAGAGTACCTGGTGGCCCACGGTCTTGCGGTGCTCTTTGTTCGCGGGTCGAGGCGTCGGCTTCGCCGGTCGGACGTTCACTCTGGACGACTTCGGGGGGGCGACGTCCTCTTTCTCATTAAACAGATCTGCAACCAGCTGGAACTGAGAGGAACAGGGTGTGTGTGACCCTGGTTCTGGTTCTGACCCTGGTTCTAACTCTGACCCTGGTTCTGTTTCTGACCCTGGTTCTGTTTCTGACCCTGGTTCTAACTCTGGTTCTAAATCTGACCTTGGTTCTGGTTCTAACTCTGACCTTGGTTCTGGTTCTAACTCTGACCCTGGTTCTGGTTCTAACTCGGACCTTGGTTCTGGTTCTGACCCTGGTTCTAACTCTGGTTCTAACTCTGACCCTGGTTCTGGTTCTAACTCGGACCTTGGTTCTGGTTCTGACCCTGGTTCTAACTCTGGTTCTAACTCTGACCCTGGTTCTGTTTCTGACCCTGGTTCTAACTCTGACCGTGGTTCTTGTTCTGACCCTGGTTCTAACTCTGATCCTGGTTCTAGTTCTAACTCTGACCTTGGTTCTGGTTCTGACCCTGGTTCTAACTCTGGTTCTAACTCTGACCCTGGTTCTGTTTCTGACCCTGGTTCTAACTCTGACCGTTGTTCTGGTTCTGATCCTGGTTCTGGTTCTAACTCTGATCCTGGTTCTGGTTCTAACTCTGACCCTGGTTCTAACTCTGACTGTGGTTCTGACCATGGTTCTAACCCTGCTTCTGACTCTGACCCTGGTTCTGTTTCGGAGGTTCTGATCCCGGTTCTGGTTCTAACTCTGACCCTGGTTCGGTTTCTGACCCTGGTTCTAACTCTGACTGTGGTTCTGACCATGGTTCTAACCCTGGTTCTGACTCTGGTTCTGTTTCGGACCCTGGTTCTAACTCTGACCGGGGATCTGGTTCTGATCCTGGTTCTGGTTCTAACTCTGACCCTGGTTCTAACTCTGACCGGGGCTCTGGTTCTGATCCTGGTTCTGGTTCTAACTCTGACCCTGGTTCTGACCTTGTTTCTAACTATGGTTCTAACTCTGATCCCGGTTCTGGTTCTAACTCTGACCCTGGTTCTGTTCTGGCTCTGACCCTGGTTCTGGTTCTGGTGTTACCTGGCTGGCCTTCAGGATGTTGATCTGCTCCTCGTACACGGTGTCTCTGTTCTTCTCCAGGAACCCTTCACACTCGTACTCCACCTGCCGGTCACATGATGAGAAGTTGTCATGGAGATGAACAGTCTATCGAGCCGTGTTACCACGGGTGACACGACGGTGTTTCTGAGCACCTTGTCGGCGAAGTGGTTGATGATGAAGGAGGTGTTGGACATGCGGGGCTTCTGGAAGTGAGCGCTGCTCGAGTGTTTCTGGTACAGCTTCTGGGCCCAGTTCTGGTCCGTGCCTTTGGGAACCTACAACAGGAAGTGGCTGGTTAATACCAGCAGGAAGTGAAGTCTGTCAAACAATAATACAACACAGATGAAAAGTGAATCTAGCACCACCACTGACTTTACACTCTTCGTCCAGCAGGTCCAGGACCCCCAGCCGGGCCTCGATCAGGTCGATGCACGGCTGGTTATCGCAGAAGTCTATCAGGGTCCAGGGAATAAGCTCCTTCATGTACTCCTCCTGCTCCAGCTTGAACACATGCTGAGGACACACATCGTACCTTCAGATATCTGTCCCATAGCAGAGCTAACGCTATATACCACCTTCAGAGCAGAGCTAACGCTATATACCACCTTCAGAGCAGAGCTAACGCTATATACCACCTTCAGAGCAGAGCTAACTCTATATACCACCTTCAGAGCAGAGCTAACTCTATATACCACCTTCAGAGCAGAGCTAACTCTATATACCACCTTCAGAGCAGAGCTAACTCTATATACCACCTTCAGAGCAGAGCTAACTCTATATACCACCTTCAGAGCAGAGCTAACTCTATATACCACCTTCAGAGCAGTGCTAACTCTATATACCACCTTCAGAGCAGAGCTAACTCTATATACCACCTTCAGAGCAGAGCTAACTCTATATACCACCTTCAGAGCAGAGCTAACTCTATATACCACCTTCAGAGCAGAGCTAACTCTATATACCACCTTCAGAGCAGAGCTAACTCTATATACCACCTTCAGAGCAGTGCTAACTCTATATACCACCTTCAGAGCAGAGCTAACTCTATATACCACCTTCAGGGCAGAGCTAACTCTATATACCACCTTCAGAGCAGAGCTAACTCTATATACCACCTTCAGAGCAGAGCTAACTCTATATACCACCTTCAGAGCAGAGCTAACTCTATATACCACCTTCAGAGCAGAGCTAACTCTATATACCACCTTCAGAGCAGAGCTAACTCTATATACCACCTTCAGAGCAGAGCTAACGCTATATACCACCTTCAGAGCAGAGATAACTCTATATACCACCTTCAGAGCAGAGCTAACTCTATATACCACCTTCAGAGCAGAGCTAACTCTATATACCACCTTCAGAGCAGAGCTAACGCTATATACCACCTTCAGAGCAGAGATAACTCTATATACCACCTTCAGAGCAGAGATAACTCTATATACCACCTTCAGAGCAGAGCTAACGCTATATACCACCTTCAGAGCAGAGCTAACTCTATATACCACCTTCAGGGCAGAGCTAACTCTATATACCACCTTCAGAGCAGAGCTAACGCTATATACCACCTTCAGAGCAGAGATAACGCTATATACCACCTTCAGAGCAGAGCTAACTCTATATACCACCTTCAGAGCAGAGCTAACGCTATATACCACCTTCAGAGCAGAGCTAACGCTATATACCACCTTCAGAGCAGAGCTAACGCTATATACCACCTTCAGAGCAGAGCTAACGCTATATACCACCTTCAGAGCAGAGCTAACTCTATATACCACCTTCAGAGCAGAGCTAACGCTATATACCACCTTCAGAGCAGAGCTAACTCTATATACCACCTTCAGAGCAGAGCTAACTCTATATACCACCTTCAGAGCAGAGCTAACTCTATATACCACCTTCAGGGCAGAGCTAACGCTATATAACACCTTCAGAGCAGAGCTAACTCTATATACCACCTTCAGAGCAGAGCTAACGCTATATACCACCTTCAGAGCAGAGCTAACTCTATATACCACCTTCAGAGCAGAGCTAACTCTATATACCACCTTCAGGGCAGAGCTAACGCTATATAACACCTTCAGAGCAGAGCTAACTCTATATACCACCTTCAGAGCAGAGCTAACGCTATATACCACCTTCAGAGCAGAGCTAACTCTATATACCACCTTCAGAGCAGAGCTAACGCTATATACCACCTTCAGAGCAGAGCTAACTCTATATACCACCTTCAGAGCAGAGCTAACTCTATATACCACCTTCAGAGCAGAGCTAACTCTATATACCACCTTCAGAGCAGAGCTAACTCTATATACCACCTTCAGAGCAGAGCTAACTCTATATACCACCTTCAGAGCAGAGCTAACGCTATATACCACCTTCAGAGCAGAGCTAACTCTATATACCACCTTCAGAGCAGAGCTAACGCTATATACCACCTTCAGAGCAGAGCTAACTCTATATACCACCTTCAGAGCAGAGCTAACTCTATATACCACCTTCAGGGCAGAGCTAACGCTATATACCACCTTCAGAGCAGAGCTAACTCTATATACCACCTTCAGAGCAGAGCTAACTCTATATACCACCTTCAGAGCAGAGCTAACTCTATATACCACCTTCAGAGCAGAGCTAACTCTATATACCACCTTCAGAGCAGAGCTAACGCTATATACCACCTTCAGAGCAGAGCTAACGCTATATACCACCTTCAGAGCAGAGCTAACTCTATATACCACCTTCAGAGCAGAGCTAACTCTATATACCACCTTCAGAGCAGAGCTAACGCTATATACCACCTTCAGAGCAGAGCTAACTCTATATACCACCTTCAGAGCAGAGCTAACGCTATATACCACCTTCAGAGCAGAGCTAACTCTATATACCACCTTCAGAGCAGAGCTAACGCTATATACCACCTTCAGAGCAGAGCTAACTCTATATACCACCTTCAGAGCAGAGCTAACGCTATATACCACCTTCATAGCAGAGCTAACGCTATATACCACCTTCAGAGCAGAGCTAACTCTATATACCACCTTCAGAGCAGAGCTAACGCTATATACCACCTTCAGAGCAGAGCTAACTCTATATACCACCTTCAGAGCAGAGCTAACTCTATATACCACCTTCAGAGCAGAGCTAACGCTATATACCACCTTCAGAGCAGAGCTAACTCTATATACCACCTTCAGAGCAGAGCTAACTCTATATACCACCTTCAGAGCAGAGCTAACGCCATATACCACCTTCAGAGCAGAGCTAACGCTATATACCACCTTCAGAGCAGAGCTAACTCTATATACCACCTTCAGAGCAGAGCTAACTCTATATACCACCTTCATAGCAGAGCTAACTCTATATACCACCTTCAGAGCAGAGCTAACTCTATATACCACCTTCAGAGCAGAGCTAACTCTATATACCACCTTCAGGGCAGAGCTAACTCTATATACCACCTTCATAGCAGAGCTAACTCTATATACCACCTTCAGAGCAGAGCTAACGCTATATACCACCTTCAGAGCAGAGCTAACTCTATATACCACCTTCAGGGCAGAGCTAACGCTATATACCACCTTCAGAGCAGAGCTAACGCTATATACCACCTTCAGGGCAGAGCTAACTCTATATACCACCTTCAGAGCAGAGCTAACTCTATATACCACCTTCAGAGCAGAGCTAACGCTATATACCACCTTCAGAGCAGAGCTAACGCTATATACCACCTTCATAGCAGAGCTAACTCTATATACCACCTTCAGAGCAGAGCTAACTCTATATACCACCTTCAGAGCAGAGCTAACTCTATATACCACCTTCAGAGCAGAGCTAACGCTATATACCACCTTCAGAGCAGAGCTAACGCTATATACCACCTTCATAGCAGAGCTAACTCTATATACCACCTTCAGAGCAGAGCTAACTCTATATACCACCTTCAGAGCAGAGCTAACTCTATATACCACCTTCAGAGCAGAGCTAACTCTATATACCACCTTCAGAGCAGAGCTAACTCTATATACCACCTTCAGAGCAGAGCTAACTCTATATACCACCTTCAGAGCAGAGCTAACGCTATATACCACCTTCAGGGCAGAGCTAACTCTATATACCACCTTCAGAGCAGAGCTAACGCTATATACCACCTTCAGAGCAGAGCTAACTCTATATACCACCTTCAGAGCAGAGCTAACGCTATATACCACCTTCAGAGCAGAGCTAACTCTATATACCACCTTCAGAGCAGAGCTAACTCTATATACCACCTTCAGAGCAGAGCTAACTCTATATACCACCTTCAGAGCAGAGCTAACTCTATATACCACCTTCAGAGCAGAGCTAACGCTATATACCACCTTCAGAGCAGAGCTAACGCTATATACCACCTTCAGGGCAGAGCTAACGCTATATACCACCTTCAGAGCAGAGCTAACGCTATATACCACCTTCAGAGCAGAGCTAACTCTATATACCACCTTCAGAGCAGAGCTAACGCTATATACCACCTTCAGGGCAGAGCTAACGCTATATACCACCTTCAGAGCAGAGCTAACGCTATATACCACCTTCAGAGCAGAGCTAACTCTATATACCACCTTCAGAGCAGAGCTAACTCTATATACCACCTTCAGAGCAGAGCTAACGCTATATACCACCTTCAGATATAAACCAGATATCAGAATCTTACTGCAGGATATCTAAAGAGACAGAGGCTCAAACTGCACACATCATATCTTCCTCTGCATGATTCAGAAACACCCTGCAGGTTTTAAAGAGGCTCACAGAGTTGAACTGCTGCTGAAGCTTCTCGTTGGCGTAGTTGATGCAGAACTGCTCAAAGCTGTTGACCTCGAACGTCTCGAAGCTGCAGCAAAACGAAACAAAAGACACAAAAACAAACTGAATGTGTCAAGTATGAATTGGTCCAGGATCTGACAGTCGCAGATCATTGGTTATTATGGTCATGTAATCATTCAGGGGAATCACCCGTAGATGTCGAGCACTCCGATGAACGAGTGCTGTTTGGACGAGCTCTGGAGGACTTTGTTGATGTGGTCCACGATCCAGTCGAACATGCGGGCGTAGATGTGTTTGGCGAGCGCATTGCGGGCGTTCTCCGCCTGCTTCTTGGACATCTTCTTCAGGTACGTCTCCGATGAGGTGACCAGCTTCCTGTGACAGAGCCAGTGCTCCATCTGCTGCAGCTCCACGCCCAGCAGCCGGCTGAAGTGCTGCAGGTGGAGGTCGTCCCTCTGCAACAAAGAGCCCCGTTAGCTGACAACGCTAACCTGGACCACACATGATGCTAACATACCGACACGTGGCCAGCTGACGCTAACGTAATAATAATAATGCATTTTATTTATATAGCGCTTTTCACAACTCAAAGACGCTTTACAGGATGAGGGAGGGTAGACAAACAAGGACAGGCAAACAAGTAAGTACAAAATAAAAAGGCAGTCGAGAGGAAGTTGATTGAGAGGGGGGGGCTTATGGGTAGACAGAGTTGAAAAGATGTGTTTTGAGGCGGGACTGAAAGACTGTGAGGGACTCAGAGTCACTTGGGGGAGGGAGTTCCAGAGCCTAGGAGCTGCCACTGAGAAGGCTCTGTCCCCAAAGCTGCAGAGTGTGGATGTGGGAGTGGATAGGAGTCCGGCTGCGGTGGATCTGAGGGACCGTGGGGGGTCTGAGGGACCGTGGGGGTTGATAAGAAGTGAGAAGGTGTGTGAGATAAGGGGGGGCCAGATGGTGGAGTGCTTTGTAGGTGAGGACCAGAACTTTGTAGTTGATGCGATGGGAGACAGGAAGCCAGTGGAGGTCTTTGAGGACTGGGGTGATGCCATGGTGTGGTCTGCGTGAGGAGACGTGCAGCTGCATGTTGAACCTGTTGGAGTCTGTTGAGGGATATAGTGCTGATGCCGTAAAGAAGTGCGTTGCAGTAGTCGAGGCGGGAGGAAATGAAGGCATGGATTAGTCGTTCGGCTGCGGGCGGTGAGAGAGGGTAGGATTTTTGCAATATTGCGGAGGTGGAAAAAGCAGGTTTTGACTGTTTGGCGGATGTGAGGTTCGAGGGAGAGGGTGGGGTCAAAGATTGGAGGGGAAACAATGGAGCCATCGATGGTGAGAGTTATGTTGGTGACCTTGCTGAGGGTGGATTTGGAGCCGATTAGGAGGAGTTCTGTTTTGTTGCTGTTCAGTTTGAGGAGGTTATGTTGCATCCAAGCTTTAATAGCTGTCAGACAGGAGTCGATGTGGGTGAGGGGCGGGTTATGGAGGGGTTTGGGGCTGAGGTAGATCTGAGTGTCATCAGCATAGCAGTGGAAGTCCAGGTTGAAGTGGCGGAGTATCTGACCGAGGGGGAGGATGTAAATGATGAAGAGGGGGCCGAGTACTGAACCTTGAGGAACGCCTTCGGTGACTGAAGCTGTGGCAGAGGAGTGGTTTGGGAGGGAGATGAAGTGGGTAGGACTGGAGCCATCGAAGGCTGCACTCAGGTCGAGGAGGGTGAGGATGTTGAGGGAACCAGTGTCAGCAGAGGTGAGGAGGTCATTGAGGACTTTGATGAGTGCAGTTTCTGTGCTTTGGTGAGGACGAAATCCAGACTGAAGGAGTTCATAAAGCTGGTTGGTTTGGAGATGGCAGTGAATTTGTTTGGCTACAATGCGTTCAAGAGTTTTTGAGAGGAATGGTAGGATGAAGATGGGGCGGTAGTTACTGAGGGAGGAGGGATCCAGACCAGGTTTTATGAGGATTGGAGTAACGGCAGCAGTTTTGAAGGCAGAGGGGACGGTTCCTTGGGACAGCGAGGAGTTGAAAAGTTTAGCAAGATAGGGGCAGAGGACGGGGAGGCAGGACTTCAGGAGAGGAGGGTAGAGGGTCAAGGGAGCAGGTTGTGGGATTTGAGGAACCGACCAGGTTGAACTGGGAGAGGCGGCGCTGGGGAGGAGGAGTCGGGAGGTCAAGGGAGATGGGGGAGAAGCGGTGGAGGTTGGTGGAGAGGCTTGTGTGTCAGATGGAGCTGAGCAGGAGTGGTTAATGGCGTTCATTTTGTCTGCGAAAAACTGGAGGAATGAGCTGCAAGTAGCGGAAGTAGAAGTAGGGAGGTTATCAGCACGGGGTTTGAAGAGCTTGTTAACTGTGGAGAAGAGGGTCCTGGGGTTACGGGAGGGGTCAGTGAAGATGTTGGAGAGGTAGGCAGGTTTAGCGGCAATAAGAGCATCTTTGTATGCATTGAGATGGAGTTGGTAGCTTATGGAATGGACTGTGAGGGATGATTTCTTTGAAAGACGTTCAAGTTGGCGGCCTCGCTGCTTCATTTTACGCAGTGCGGGTGTGAACCAGGGCGAGGAGGTCTTGAAAGTAACAGTTTTATTTTTGAGGGGGGCTCGAGTGTTGAGGTGGTTGAGCAGATCGTCAGGTGAGCTGAGGGTTGCGTCCAGGGGGAGATTAGACGATAGCAGTTCGGGGAGATGGTTACGGAAGGTGATGTTTCTGGGTGGGCAGGGGTTTTCGGGTGGGGGGGGAAATGGTGAATTGTATGAGTTTGTGGTCGGAGAGGGGAAATGGGCAAGGGTGGAGGTCAATCACTGGGAGGTTGGTAGAGCAGACGAGGTCAAGGATGTGTCCTTTGTCATGAGTGGGGAAGGTGACATGTTGGGCGATAGAGTAATTGTCCAGTAGGGTTGTGAATTCGGATGCCAGCTTGCAGGTGGGTGAGTCAATGTGAATGTTGAGGTCACCAAGTAGTAACAGACGTTGAGAGAGGGATGAGGCAAGTGTGAGGAATTCAGTGAAATCGGAGAGGAAGGAGGGATGAGGTTTAGGAGGCCGGTAGATGAGGATGACTGTCAGTGAGGGAGGGGCTTTGAAGGCAATGAATTCAAAGGATGATACTGAGGGGAGAGTTAGTTCTGTGATCTGGATGTTCTGATTGTGGATTACAGCAAGGCCACCACCACGGCGGGAGGGGCGGGGTTTAGTGATGTATTTAAAGCCAGGGGGGATGTTTGGTTGAGGGAGAAGAAGTAATCGGGCTGTTGCCAGGTTTAGGTGAGCAGAAGGAAATCAAGGGATTTTTCCAAGATTAGTTCATGGAGGATGAGGGCTTTCTTGTTGAGTGACACGTGACAGCAGCTGACACTAACTAGACACACCTGACAGCAGCTGATGCTAACGTAGAGACACGTGACAGCAGCTGATGCTAACGTAGAGACACCTGACAGCAGCTGATGCTAACGTAGAGACACCTGACAGCAGCTGATGCTAACGTAGAGACACCTGACAGCAGCTGACACTAACTAGACACACCTGACAGCAGCTGATGCTAACGTAGACGCAGCTGATGCTAACGTAGAGACACGTGACAGCAGCTGATGCTAACGTAGAGACACCTGACAGCAGCTGATGCTAACGTAGAGACACCTGACAGCAGCTGATGCTAACGTAGACACACCTGACAGCAGCTGATGCTAACGTAGAGACACCTGACAGCAGCTGACACTAACTAGACACACCTGACAGCAGCTGATGCTAACGTAGACGCAGCTGATGCTAACGTAGAGACACGTGACAGCAGCTGATGCTAACGTAGAGACACCTGACAGCAGCTGATGCTAACTAGACACACCTGACAGCAGCTGATGCTAACGTAGAGACACCTGACAGCAGCTGATGCTAACGTAGAGACACGTGACAGCAGCTGATGCTAACGTAGACACACCTGACAGCAGCTGATGCTAACGTAGAGACACCTGACAGCAGCTGATGCTAACGTAGAGACACGTGACAGCAGCTGATGCTAACGTAGAGACACCTGACAGCAGCTGATGCTAACGTAGACACACCTGACAGCAGCTGATGCTAACGTAGAGACACCTGACAGCAGCTGATGCTAACGTAGAGACACCTGACAGCAGCTGACACTAACTAGACACACCTGACAGCAGCTGATGCTAACGTAGACGCAGCTGATGCTAACGTAGAGACACGTGACAGCAGCTGATGCTAACTAGACACACCTGACAGCAGCTGATGCTAACGTAGAGACACGTGACAGCAGCTGATGCTAACGTAGAGACACCTGACAGCAGCTGATGCTAACGTAGAGACACCTGACAGCAGCTGATGCTAACGTAGAGACACCTGACAGCAGCTGACACTAACTAGACACACCTGACAGCAGCTGATGCTAACGTAGACGCAGCTGATGCTAACGTAGAGACACGTGACAGCAGCTGATGCTAACGTAGAGACACCTGACAGCAGCTGATGCTAACGTAGAGACACCTGACAGCAGCTGATGCTAACGTAGAGACACCTGACAGCAGCTGATGCTAACGTAGAGACACCTGACAGCAGCTGACACTAACTAGACACACCTGACAGCAGCTGATGCTAACGTAGACGCAGCTGATGCTAACGTAGAGACACCTGACAGCAGCTGATGCTAACGTAGAGACACCTGACAGCAGCTGACACTAACTAGACACACCTGACAGCAGCTGATGCTAACGTAGACGCAGCTGATGCTAACGTAGAGACACGTGACAGCAGCTGATGCTAACGTAGAGACACCTGACAGCAGCTGATGCTAACGTAGAGACACCTGACAGCAGCTGATGCTAACGTAGAGACACCTGACAGCAGCTGATGCTAACTAGACACACCTGACAGCAGCTGATGCTAACGTAGACACACCTGACAGCAGCTGATGCTAACGTAGAGACACCTGACAGCAGCTGATGCTAACGTAGAGACACGTGACAGCAGCTGATGCTAACGTAGAGACACCTGACAGCAGCTGATGCTAACGTAGAGACACGTGACAGCAGCTGATGCTAACGTAGAGACACGTGACAGCAGCTGATGCTAACGTAGAGACACGTGACAGCAGCTGATGCTAACGTAGAGACACGTGACAGCAGCTGATGCTAACGTAGAGACACGTGACAGCAGCTGATGCTAACGTAGAGACACGTGACAGCAGCTGATGCTAACTAGACACACCTGACAGCAGCTGATGCTAACGTAGACACACCTGACAGCAGCTGATGCTAACGTAGAGACACCTGACAGCAGCTGATGCTAACGTAGAGACACGTGACAGCAGCTGATGCTAACGTAGAGACACCTGACAGCAGCTGATGCTAACGTAGAGACACGTGACAGCAGCTGATGCTAACGTAGAGACACGTGACAGCAGCTGATGCTAACGTAGAGACACGTGACAGCAGCTGATGCTAACGTAGAGACACGTGACAGCAGCTGATGCTAACGTAGAGACACGTGACAGCAGCTGATGCTAACGTAGAGACACGAACAGCAGCTGATGCTAACGTAGACACACCTGACAGCAGCTGATGCTAACGTAGAGACACCTGACAGCAGCTGATGCTAACGTAGAGACACGTGACAGCAGCTGATGCTAACGTAGAGACACGTGACAGCAGCTGATGCTAACGTAGAGACACGTGACAGCAGCTGATGCTAACGTAGAGACACGTGACAGCAGCTGATGCTAACGTAGAGACACCTGACAGCAGCTGATGCTAACGTAGAGACACGTGACAGCAGCTGATGCTAACGTAGAGACACGTGACAGCAGCTGATGCTAACGTAGAGACACGTGACAGCAGCTGATGCTAACGTAGACACACCTGACAGCAGCTGATGCTAACGTAGAGACACCTGACAGCAGCTGATGCTAACGTAGAGACACCTGACAGCAGCTGATGCTAACGTAGAGACACCTGACAGCAGCTGATGCTAACGTAGAGACACCTGACAGCAGCTGATGCTAACGTAGAGACACGTGACAGCAGCTGATGCTAACGTAGAGACACCTGACAGCAGCTGATGCTAACGTAGACACACCTGACAGCAGCTGATGCTAACGTAGAGACACCTGACAGCAGCTGATGCTAACGTAGAGACACCTGACAGCAGCTGATGCTAACGTAGACACACCTGACAGCAGCTGATGCTAACGTAGACGCAGCTGATGCTAACGTAGAGACACGTGACAGCAGCTGATGCTAACGTAGAGACACCTGACAGCAGCTGATGCTAACGTAGAGACACCTGACAGCAGCTGATGCTAACTAGACACACCTGACAGCAGCTGATGCTAACGTAGAGACACCTGACAGCAGCTGATGCTAACTAGACACACCTGACAGCAGCTGATGCTAACGTAGAGACACGTGACAGCAGCTGATGCTAACGTAGACACACCTGACAGCAGCTGATGCTAACGTAGAGACACGTGACAGCAGCTGATGCTAACGTAGAGACACGTGACAGCAGCTGATGCTAACGTAGAGACACGTGACAGCAGCTGATGCTAACGTAGAGACACCTGACAGCAGCTGATGCTAACGTAGAGACACGTGACAGCAGCTGATGCTAACGTGGAGACACCTGACAGCAGCTGATGCTAACGTAGAGACACCTGACAGCAGCTGATGCTAACGTGGAGACACCTGACAGCAGCTGATGCTAACGTAGAGACACGTGACAGCAGCTGATGCTAACGTAGAGACACCTGACAGCAGCTGATGCTAACGTAGAGACACGTGACAGCAGCTGATGCTAACGTAGAGACACCTGACAGCAGCTGATGCTAACGTAGAGACACGTGACAGCAGCTGATGCTAACGTAGAGACACGTGACAGCAGCTGATGCTAACGTAGAGACACGTGACAGCAGCTGATGCTAACTAGACACACCTGACAGCAGCTGATGCTAACGTAGAGACACGTGACAGCAGCTGATGCTAACGTAGACACACCTGACAGCAGCTGATGCTAACGTAGAGACACCTGACAGCAGCTGATGCTAACGTAGAGACACCTGACAGCAGCTGATGCTAACGTAGAGACACCTGACAGCAGCTGATGCTAACGTAGAGACACGTGACAGCAGCTGATGCTAACGTAGAGACACCTGACAGCAGCTGATGCTAACGTAGAGACACGTGACAGCAGCTGATGCTAACGTAGAGACACCTGACAGCAGCTGATGCTAACGTAGACACACCTGACAGCAGCTGATGCTAACGTAGAGACACCTGACAGCAGCTGATGCTAACGTAGAGACACCTGACAGCAGCTGATGCTAACGTAGACACACCTGACAGCAGCTGATGCTAACGTAGACGCAGCTGATGCTAACGTAGAGACACGTGACAGCAGCTGATGCTAACGTAGAGACACCTGACAGCAGCTGATGCTAACGTAGAGACACCTGACAGCAGCTGATGCTAACTAGACACACCTGACAGCAGCTGATGCTAACGTAGAGACACCTGACAGCAGCTGATGCTAACTAGACACACCTGACAGCAGCTGATGCTAACGTAGAGACACGTGACAGCAGCTGATGCTAACGTAGAGACACCTGACAGCAGCTGATGCTAACGTAGAGACACGTGACAGCAGCTGATGCTAACGTGGAGACACCTGACAGCAGCTGATGCTAACGTAGAGACACGTGACAGCAGCTGATGCTAACGTAGAGACACGTGACAGCAGCTGATGCTAACGTAGAGACACGTGACAGCAGCTGATGCTAACGTAGAGACACGTGACAGCAGCTGATGCTAACGTAGAGACACCTGACAGCAGCTGATGCTAACGTAGAGACACCTGACAGCAGCTGATGCTAACGTAGAGACACGTGACAGCAGCTGATGCTAACGTAGAGACACGTGACAGCAGCTGATGCTAACGTAGAGACACGTGACAGCAGCTGATGCTAACGTAGAGACACGTGACAGCAGCTGATGCTAACGTAGAGACACGTGACAGCAGCTGATGCTAACGTAGAGACACGTGACAGCAGCTGATGCTAACGTAGAGACACCTGACAGCAGCTGATGCTAACGTAGAGACACCTGACAGCAGCTGATGCTAACGTAGAGACACCTGACAGCAGCTGATGCTAACGTAGAGACACGTGACAGCAGCTGATGCTAACGTAGAGACACCTGACAGCAGCTGATGCTAACGTAGAGACACCTGACAGCAGCTGATGCTAACGTAGAGACACGTGACAGCAGCTGATGCTAACGTAGAGACACGTGACAGCAGCTGATGCTAACGTAGAGACACGTGACAGCAGCTGATGCTAACGTAGAGACACCTGACAGCAGCTGATGCTAACGTAGAGACACCTGACAGCAGCTGATGCTAACGTAGAGACACGTGACAGCAGCTGATGCTAACGTAGAGACACGTGACAGCAGCTGATGCTAACGTAGAGACACCTGACAGCAGCTGATGCTAACGTAGAGACACCTGACAGCAGCTGATGCTAACGTAGAGACACGTGACAGCAGCTGATGCTAACGTAGAGACACCTGACAGCAGCTGATGCTAACGTAGAGACACCTGACAGCAGCTGATGCTAACGTAGACACACCTGACAGCAGCTGATGCTAACGTAGAGACACGTGACAGCAGCTGATGCTAACGTAGAGACACCTGACAGCAGCTGATGCTAACGTAGAGACACGTGACAGCAGCTGATGCTAACGTAGAGACACCTGACAGCAGCTGATGCTAACGTAGAGACACCTGACAGCAGCTGATGCTAACGTAGAGACACGTGACAGCAGCTGATGCTAACGTAGAGACACGTGACAGCAGCTGATGCTAACGTAGAGACACGTGACAGCAGCTGATGCTAACGTAGAGACACCTGACAGCAGCTGATGCTAACGTAGAGACACCTGACAGCAGCTGATGCTAACGTGGAGACACCTGACAGCAGCTGATGCTAACGTAGAGACACCTGACAGCAGCTGATGCTAACGTGGAGACACCTGACAGCAGCTGATGCTAACGTAGAGACACGTGACAGCAGCTGATGCTAACGTAGAGACACCTGACAGCAGCTGATGCTAACGTAGAGACACGTGACAGCAGCTGATGCTAACGTACAGGCACGTGACACGACTCTCCGTCTCGCTCTGTGCAGATTTCGATGTTCCCGAGGTGAAGGATGGATGCCACCACTTTGAAGATGCTGTTCTGACTGCTTTCCTTTATCCCTGAAAAAACACAAAATATACATTATAGTTATATCACAGGTTCCTCTATCAGGTGCTATATCACAGGTTCCTCCATCAGGTGCTATATCACAGGTTCCTCCATCAGGTGCTATATCACAGGTTCCTCTATCAGGTGCTATATCACAGGTTCCTCCATCAGGTGCTATATCACAGGTTCCTCCATCAGGTGCTATATCACAGGTTCCTCCATCAGGTGCTATATCACAGGTTCCTCCATCAGGTGCTATATCACAGGTTCCTCCATCAGGTGCTATATCACAGGTTCCTCTATCAGGTGCTATATCACAGGTTCCTCCATCAGGTGCTATATCACAGGTTCCTCCATCAGGTGCTATATCACAGGTTCCTCCATCAGGTGCTATATCACAGGTTCCTCCTATCAGGTGCTATATCACAGGTTCCTCCATCAGGTGCTATATCACAGGTTCCTCCATCAGGTGCTATATCACAGGTTCCTCCATCAGGTGCTATATCACAGGTTCCTCCATCAGGTGCTATATCACAGGTTCCTCCATCAGGTGCTATATCACAGGTTCCTCCATCAGGTGCTATATCACAGGTTCCTCCTATCAGGTGCTATATCACAGGTTCCTCTATCAGGTGCTATATCACAGGTTCCTCCATCAGGTGCTATATCACAGGTTCCTCCATCAGGTGCTATATCACAGGTTCCTCCATCAGGTGCTATATCACAGGTTCCTCCATCAGGTGCTATATCACAGGTTCCTCTATCAGGTGCTATATCACAGGTTCCTCCATCAGGTGCTATATCACAGGTTCCTCCATCAGGTGCTATATCACAGGTTCCTCCATCAGGTGCTATATCACAGGTTCCTCCATCAGGTGCTATATCACAGGTTCCTCCATCAGGTGCTATATCACAGGTTCCTCCATCAGGTGCTATATCACAGGTTCCTCCATCAGGTGCTATATCACAGGTTCCTCCATCAGGTGCTATATCACAGGTTCCTCCATCAGGTGCTATATCACAGGTTCCTCCATCAGGTGCTATATCACAGGTTCCTCCATCAGGTGCTATATCACAGGTTCCTCCATCAGGTGCTATATCACAGGTTCCTCCATCAGGTGCTATATCACAGGTTCCTCCTATCAGGTGCTATATCACAGGTTCCTCCATCAGGTGCTATATCACAGGTTCCTCCATCAGGTGCTATATCACAGGTTCCTCTATCAGGTGCTATATCACAGGTTCCTCCATCAGGTGCTATATCACAGGTTCCTCCATCAGGTGCTATATCACAGGTTCCTCTATCAGGTGCTATATCACAGGTTCCTCCATCAGGTGCTATATCACAGGTTCCTC